>NW_028258409.1:50389-216534 GCF_053883595.1 Heterocephalus glaber
GGGAGCCCCCTCAGGCCCCCTGTCTGTCCCCGCACAGAGTCAGGGCTGCCGGCTGGGCTCCCAGGGGCTGCGCGGTAGTGCGGGGATCCCCAGGCGACCCTTCCCTCTGGCGGCAGGACATCGCCAGCCAGCTAGGTCCCTGCCGCTGCCGCCGCCGCCGCTGCTCTGCTTCCTCCTCCTCCTCCTCCTCCTCCTCCTCCTCCTCCTCCTCCTCCTCCTCCTCCTCCTCCTGCTCTTCCTCCTCCTCCTTCTCCTGCTCCTCCTCCCCATCCTCCCCCTCCTCTTCCCTCTCCTGCTCCTCTCCGCTCTCTTCCTCCATTTCCTTCTCCTCCTACTCTCTTCTCGGTATTCTTCCTGCTCCCATTAATTCTCCTGCTCTTTGTATTTCTCTTCTTCCTCCTCTTTCTTGTCTGCCTCCTCTTCATTCTCCTGCTCTTCTTCTTGCTCCTCCTGCTCCTCCTCCTGCTCCTCTCCCTCCTCCTTGTCCTCCTCCACTTCTCCCTGGTCCTCCAAATCCAACGTTCTCCTCCTGCCTCCTGGAGGATGCAGTGCTAAAAGGGATCAGCTTGGACTGGTGGCCTGGGAGCACATTCGCCCCCGCCAATCGGATCCCGGTCGTCAGAGCTTGAAGTCACTGTGCTTAGGCATCCTGCAGCCGCAGGTACATCTGCCGCCAGGACTCCTGCTCCTCTGGCTTTTGGTCTTTGAAGTCTCTGTGACAATGAAGTTTCCATAAATGATCTGTCTTTTCAGCCAGGCCCAGATTGCAGGACTCTATGCGACGCAGCTCATGAGGTGGGCACTTCTCCAACACGGGTCAAAGGACACAATCGGGGATGAAGCTCACGTCGTAGATGGTGTCCAGGTTGTCGGAGTTCACCTGGCTGATGTCATTCACATATATAGGCCTATTTTTTATGTATTTTGTTTGTTTTATTTTTTGCTTCTTTTGCTCTGTAACATAGTCCAAGGTTTGGGTTTTTATAGTAGTATTCCCTGGGCAAAACAGATAGGTTATTCCAAGGAATAGCATTGGAAATGTAAATACACAAAAAGACTTAGGAATTGGAAAGGGAATGGAGAGGTGCAGCATGAGCTCAAGTGCTAATGTCCTGAATGTGAGGCATAAGAAGAAATGGAGTCTTTGGGGAACCCACAGGTCACAGAATGAACAGCATTAAGTCATAGACAATGACCTCGTCTCATGTGTTTTTCAGTTCAGCGAGTTCTTGTCACCTTCAAGGCTTAACTTGAACAGAACAAATCAATGTCCAGTTTTTTCATCAGGCTCTTCGACATTTCTTATTTTTATCAGTGTATATTTTCAGTACATGATAATTATGTGCCACATGGGAAATTGGCATATGTACATAACACATCTTAATTCTCTTTTCATCTCCTTCCCCTCCCCTGTGTTCCCTCAATCAAATTTCTTGATCCTCTTGCCTTTTGCACTTTATATTTGTGTAGCTCTCTCCTCTGGTGGTCTTTGAAGTTATCAAGACATTTACATGCAATGACCATCAAAGAGTAAGTATATTCTATAACAGAATTGTTTCATTAATATATACACATTATGAAAAACTCTCTCTTTTTACTTTAATTAGCACATTTTAATTGTATTCATTTATGGGGTACAGTGTAATATTTCAGTGTGTATGTACAATATGGCATAATCTAATCAGAACAAGTACCATACCCATCCTCTCAGATATTTATTGTTTTGTAAATACCACAATACTTTATTTCCAGATATCTTGAAATATACAGTATTTTGCTGTTAACTATAGCTACTTTACAGTGTTATAAAACACTAGAACTTAGCCAATCAACTGTATTTTTACCTTGTCACCAACCTCTCTCTAATTTCTCTCCTAACATTTTTCAGCTTCTAGGTATGACTATTTTCCCTGCTTTTACATATGAGTCAGAATGCAAGATTTTTATTTCTATGTCTGGTTTATTTCACTTAACTTAATGTCCTCTAAGATTACACCACTATTCCCAATAGCCAAGCTATTAAGTCGACCCAGGTGTCAATAAATGGTTGAATGGATACAGAAAATATGGTCTACTGACACAATAGAATGTTATTTAGCCATTAAAAACAATAAAACCTTATTACTTGTGGGATGTAGTTATCTGTGACCTTATGCAGATTTTTTATGTGCATGACATGTTAAAATACTTCTAAAGTTTCTGTGACAACACTGTATACAGTTATGGAGAACATTTAACTGCAAGTAATAGAAAGATAACCAAGCAATAGAAAGTAAACCAAAATAGTGAATAAAACAAATTCAGACTTTATTCATTCATACATGACAAGTCTGGAGTTAAGGAATTCAAGGCTATGCCATCCTTAAGGACTTGGTCTCTCATTTCATTTTTTTCTGCATCATCTCCCCGAGTGTGTGTGTTTCATCCTCACTGCTACATATTAACTGCTTCACCAAGAGATACTGAATTCATGTTCCAGGCATGAAGACTGGGATCAGAATCAAAGATGGAGTATGAAGAAAAATTCCTCATGGGTCTTTCAAAAAATAAACTGTCAAATGATTTATAACACACATGCAAACACATACACAAACAATACTGGCAATATGTAATGGAAAGTAACACTTGTGCATTGTTGGTGAGAGTTTAAGTTAGTACAATCACTATGAAAAGCAGTGTGGGATTCGTCAAAAAATTAAAAACAGAAATTTCGTTTGACCCACTTGTAGCTCTTCTGGGCATATTCCTAAAAGAGTTAGAGACATCATACTAGTGATACATGCATGCCTGTGCTTATAACAGTGTAATTCACAACAGCCAAGCTCTAAAACAGCCTTGATGCTCATCAATAGATGAATAAATGAAGAAAATATTATATATATACACACAATGGAAATATATATATATAATGGAAATATATATAATGGAAAGATATTCAGCCATAAAGAAGAAGGAAATCATGTCATTTTCAGGAAAATTGGTAGAACTTGAGAACATAACATTAAGTGAAATAAGTCAGACACAAAATGTAAATACACCATGGTTTCTTTTGTGTAAAACCCTAATACCTAAAGAAATGAAAAAGTAAAATAAAGGAGAAGATGAAAAGATATTTTAGTCATCTTTTGTACCAGGAAAAATGAACACCACATTCTATTTTCAAAATATAAACTTTGGTTTGTTTTTTCATGTAATGTATCATAATACTGTAATTATCTAACCACTATAAAATTAGTTAAAATACAATTAGATGTGTAAATAAAACAGAAAGATCACAAACAATCTAGACATATAAAAGGCTACTGTAGTTTAAACACTGAAATCCTTGGATAAAAGAAATCTTTTGAAATAAATGATGCTTAGTTATCTGTTGGAAGTAAAATAAAGTTAAATTGGGGTAATATTATACCCATAGTAAATTGAATTTGGAGGAATGTGTTACAATAGGATAAGACTCCTGCAAGTATTTATAGATTAACCCACTGAGCATAAAGAGATGGAAGAAACAAAAAGTAGAATTGAGAATATATACTTTACTCCATCTGAAATGTGTATCCTTCACAACATCATGATATGAAAGTAAGTCACATGCTTAAATATATATCCCACATGTTGTTTCTCATGCATGAATTACCAGAAAGTCAATTGGAATGTACAATAGTGCTTACTAGAGGATAGGAAGGATGTTGAGAAGGGATGATGGTGGGAGGTTGGAGATCAAATGCCCGGAAGGAATTAATACTCTTTTTCAATAGAAAAATGGAGTGACTAGTTCACAATAACCTACTGTATATTTTTCAGTAAGTAGAAAGGAGATCAAAGTCTCCAAATAAAAAAAAAACAATCATATGATGATAGAAACCTGAATCTTCATCATTTGATCAGTACTTATTATATGAGAATATTGAAATGTTACACTGTACTCCATAGCTATGTACAATTATTAAATTTTAATTAAAATTATTTTTTAAAGTGGAGGGCCAAGGATTTACCTAAGCATGTCATGCCTGCCTGTCAAGCACAAGGTCCTGAGTTCAAACCCCAGTGGCCCCCAAAAAAAGGAAAAAAAGGAAAGGGAAATATTAATTTCCCTTATTTGGTCAGTATATGCTGTATATAAATATCACATATTATACCATACCCCATGAATGGGTAAAATTAAGATAAATTTTTAAAAAACTATCTTTTAAATATACATGTCAAAAACATTTTTAACAAAAAAACAACTTAAAAGCTTGGGAGAATCATATAATATACTGTGTATTGAGGAAATCTGCCTCACTGTAATAACCATTTTACTAGCTATACATATGTCATAACATTGTAAACCTTAAAAATATAAAATAAATGTTATCTTAAAATTAAGTTTAGATAAACATAGTAAAATAGACATACATATTATTTCAAGCCAATCAGAACAGTAAAATACTTAAGAAAAATGATCAAATATATGAACCATTGATTTAGAAGAACAAGTACAGTTGACTCATAAACTTCAAAATGTTCTCAGCTTCATAGCTTTCATAGGAAAAACAAATTAAAATAGTAAGAGAAATTTAATAAATCTTGCTTTGGCATATTCATTTCTAACTGCAATACCCAGACACAGAACATTTCTTTCTTGAAAAAAATCAAGAATAGAAGTTTATGTCACAAAGTTTTTACTTCTTTTGAACTTTAACTTTTATTATCACAAGCTTCCATATAGGCAACCTAACATCAGTCCATGGGTTTAAGCCTCTTCAGTGTATCTGTGACCTCACAGTAGTTACCTAGTTACCATAACCTCTTAATTCCTCATAAATGGTACTTAAGACCCTTAAATGACATAATGTATATGATCCGGTTCAACAATACTGGGTAATAACAAGTATAGTCATTTAGATTTAATTTAATTTTATTAACATGGAATATTTACGTGCATTAATGGGGTTCAATATGGTATTTCTGTGCATATGTACAGAATGTACTAACCAAATCAGCCTGGTTAGCATTTCCTTCCCTTAGCATTATTTTGTCTTGTATTCTTTGAAATCCTAAGTGTTAGGTCTTCATAAAATATATAACAACAATAGGGATCTGTAACCCTCCCTACCACTGTGCTGAGAAAAACCATAATTTACACCTTCTGTCTATGTTTTGGTAGCTGTTTTATACTTCTGCATCTTTTATCCTTCACAGAATGTAGGAATCACTATTCTACATCCACATATACTTTTATGTTACTGTCCACGAAGGAGACCAAATATGTAGTAATTGATTTTCTGTGTCTGGCTTATTTCATGTAATATAATGTCCAGGAATATCTGTGTACAAATAACAGAATTGCATTGGTTTCTGTGGCTGAATAATATTCCATTGTGTACATACACCACACTTTCTTTTTCCATTTTTTGTGGCAAAGTGGATCAGATCGATGCTATAGCCAAGTGTTTCAACTTTCAGGCATAGCCAAGTGTTACAGCTTAGCGTTACAGTGGAGTGCCAAAGCTCTGAGGCACAGCTGACAGTTACAGTTCAGTGCCCCAGCTACTGTAATTTGAAGACTCAAGAATCCAATGGCCACTCAAAAAGTGGAGAAAAACCTTTCATTATGCAGGTGGGCTCACTAGAGTTCACATTCTGAAGTCTGAGCACTTGAGTAGAAAAGGGAGCCTCCTTATATAGGGGTCTACTGGGAAGGTGAGCATGCTAAGACAAACAAGGGAGGGGAGGTACAGAACATTCCTGAAAGGCATAGTGGGTGAGTATGCTTACAGAAGCAAGAGAACAGAGGCACAGAACATTCCTGAGAGGGGCAGAGCTAACAGAAAATTACTGAGAGGTCACGAAGTTCAAACTGTTTCAAAACATTTTGATACATTGGGTAGGATCTGCCCAGAAGAACAAATTGTTAAATTTCTCTAAAAAATATATTCTGTGGGAGAAAAAAAACCCCAAAAACCCCATGGAGGCAAGGCCAGAGACTGTCTTATTGGATAAGTATGCTTTTAAATTCAGCCCTTTAAAATGTTTCCAGATCTCCTGCTGTATTCAGGTGGCTTCATCTATGGACAATTTATCTCTAAATTTATCTCTATCTCTCAGTTTATCTCACTGAACATTTGGAAATACCTGCAAAGCATTGGTAATGACGTTTGGGGCTGTGCTACCGCCACCTAGTGGATTGAGTCCAAAGCAAACATTGAGGCCTCACTCACTGCTGGTTCTCTTCACACACAAACACACACACACACACACACACACACACAAATCACTGAGCATCTCCCACAGAACAAAACAGCCTATGAACACGATACTATATTTTCTGTGGGCCTCCATGTTTGGCATTTAAATTTGATTGATGTGGCGACACTATACTCATTTTATAATTTGCTTTAGTTTTTATTTATCTGCTCAACTAATCTTGTCTAATAGAGCTGTTTTGAAACTGTTTTATTTCCCTGCTTCTTAAAAAACAGTTCTCTTTGGTTCTAATTTGAGTTTATATAAAAGTTTATATAAAAGTACGTTGTATCTTAGTGGAAATGCAAACTTGAACGGAGTAGCTAATATCCTTTTTATTTGTTTTTTGGTACTGTAAGAAATGTTTTCATATGTTATTGTCCTCAGAATACATGAGATGTAGAAAGTTATTGAGTCTGAAAGAGCACAATTTGTATGATATGTGTAGGACTTTATACGATGTTGTCTGGAGAGGACTTTGTATGTTAGATAAAAACCAGGACGGAGTATGGGTCTTGGATCTGTATAAAAAGAATTCAAAACCAAAACTCAAGAACAAAGAAAATATATTATAAACAAATATGAGAAAGATTCCTGCCTAATCTACTTTGGGCTCTATAAGAAACAACAGGGAAAATAAATATTAAATATATGCATGGAGCAGCATATGTAGTTTCTTTACTTTCTTTTAAATTATTAATTGACAAATAATAGTGGCACAAAATTGAAGAATACAGTGTAATATGTTTATTCAGGCATATATTATGCAAGATGAAATCAATATAATTGGCATTTCTAACTCCTCAAACTTTAATCAGTTATTAATACTGGAAATATTCAAAATCCTCTTAATTAGCTATTTTGAAATATACTATATATTTTTGCTAAGTATTCAATTACTGCTGCAGTTTAGCCTAGAACTTTTTTCTCTCATTGTTCTATTATTTCACATTATTTTCCATCCCCTACTCCCATTCCTACCACCCTTCTCACCTCATAGTGATCTCTGTTGTACTCCGCACATCTATGAGATAAATGTTTTTCAGCTTGCACCTATGATAATAGGTGAGAACTTTGGTGTTTTTCTGTACGGACCTGGCTTAATTCATTTCAGTTAATATAAAGTCCTTAAGACTCAATCATGTGGTCAAAAATGACAGAATTTCATACTTTATAGCTGAATATTATCTACTTTGGTTATGTGTGACATTTTATCCATTCACCATCAGATACTTATTTTATTTCCACATTTTGTCTACTGTTAATAATGCTGCAATAAACACAGTGGTGTGTAGATGTTTCTTCAATGAAATGATTTCTTTCCTGGGAATATATTCCAAGTAGTGAGTGGTACCACTTGGCACAATGGAAGTTCTATTTTTTTTTCTGAGAGACCTCAAACTTCACTCCAAAGAACTGTATTGATGAAGATTCCTATTAAAGATTATAAGGATTTTTCTGTCTCCATATTCATAATGGCAGATTTTAAAAAATGTTTCATAGTAGTCCTTCTGCCTGGGGTGAGATGGCATGTTCCTCGGTGTTTCTGATAGTGATATTTTACATGTTTAATATGCTTGTGGAGAATTTGTATATTTCCTTTTGAGAAATATCTACTGATACAATTTGTTAGTTTTTAAAGTAGATTATTTCCTCTTGACTTTTTTGACTTCCTTGTGCATTCCATGTGCTAATCTCTTTCAATATAGTTTGCAAATATTTTCTTCCACCTTGTAGGTGGTATCTTCATTTTTATAATAATTTCTTGGCTGTTCAAATCCTTCTTTTATGTAATCTCAATTAACTATTATTCTTATGTCTAAACTTGGAGGTTTACACCCAAAACTTTTTTGCCTTTACCTGTGATCTACAGAGCTTGACCTGTGGATTCTTACAGTAGTTTCAGTATTAGAACTAACATTATCTTTTATACCTTTTATGGATTTGTAGATGACTTTCACATCTGGAATGCGATAGAGGTATAGGCCCATTCTTCAGTAATTACTACTGTTCAGCAACATTGATTAAAGAAAATATTCTGTCCCCAGTATATGTTCTGGGCATCTTTGGTGAAAACTATTTTGGAACAAATACACAGAATCATTTCTCTGCATTCTTTTCCATTGATCTATGTGTCTGTTTTAAAAATTTTTAGAATCACAAGCCCTCAAATCCAGAATTACACATTTGAGATTCAGTTACCTCTGACTGAATGAGCCTTTGGGAGGACATCCAGACCCAAGCCATATCACATGCAAACAAACAAAACAAACTTGAATATGCATTAGACACATTTAGAACATTCTGCCCCCCATTAAATTACTTTCATGACCGTAAATGATGCTAATCAGGAAATTTTATTTTTGGATGTTTGCTTTTGCTGTTTGAACTGATGATAGAAGTCCTGAAGAGTATATTGATTTTGCTGCCCTTTCTACTTTTATAATTTTGGTTGTCTTGTCATACACACTTGTCACCCCAGCTCTTGGAAGGCTGAAGCAGGAGGTTCACTGTGAGTTCAAGGCCACCCTGGGCTACACAGTGAGTTTGAGGCCAGCCTGAACTACACAGCAAGTCAATATCTCTAAAAACCAAAAATAAATAAGTAAATAAACTTAAATATGAAATAAAAATGTTATTAGTACATGTTTGAAGTACATTATGTTTACATTCCCTGTAGGGAATCTGTACATATACATAACACATCTTAATTCTTTTTTCATAAACTGCCCCTACCCTCCATGCATCTCTTGATCCCCTTCGCATTTGAGAAAGATCTATCTCCTTGCTCCCTATTATCTTTTATTTTGCTCTTCATTTATAATTTGGGTTGTCTTATGTAAGAGAAATAATGTGATATTTTACTTATGTATCTGTTTTGCTTCCCTCAACATTATGGTCTCACCATGCATGCATTTTCTTACAAATGATGCAAGCTTATTTTTCTTTGAGGCACAGTAGAACTACATTGTGTGTAAACACCACAATTTATTTATTTATCTATTCATGGACCTAGAAGGTACTTTCAAGATTTAGTTATTAAGAATTGTGCTGCAGGGCTGGGGATTTATCTTAGTGGTTCCGCCACCTGCCTTGCAAGTGCAAGGACCCAAGGTTGATCCCTGGTACCCCCCCCCCCAAAAAGAATTGTGCTGCAATATGCATGAACATGCAAATATCACTATAAAGTTAGATCTTAACTCTTTTGAGAACATATACAGAAGAGGAGCAGCCAACACAAATGGCATTTCTGATTTTAGTTTTTTGAGGAATCTCCATGCTGACCCCATAGTGGTTATATCGGTTTACATTTCCAACAATATAAAGGGTTCTATTTTTTCTATACCCACACCAACATTTGTTATTATTTGATTTCTTGATGATAGCCACACTTTCTGCAGTAAGATGGAATATGAGGTTTATTTCGTCTGTTTTTACCTCAGAACCTTACAATATTTTTTACTATATATTTTAAGTGTACTAAGAAATCCAATGTAGTGATTCCTTCTGTTTTGTTCTTTTTGCTCATGGTTCATTCTATTTCAAGAATATTATGATAATTAAACTTGCTTAATCTACTGCAAAGAATGCCATTGGTATAGTGATAGGGGTTGAATTGGAACTACAGATTATTTGGGAAGCATGGACATTTTAATAACATCCACTCTCACTTTATTTCTCATGAGGTCTTCCTCATTTCCTTCATTAGTGTTTTATAATTTTCATTGTAGAGATATTTCATTTCCTTGTTAAATTTATTTACTTATTTTATATTTTTGTAACTATTGTAACAAAATTATTTTCTTAAATTCGTTTTGAATTTTTGTTACTAATGTTTAGAAATATTATTGACTTTTATGTTGATTTTGCACCTTGCAACATTATTGAATTATTTTCAGTCATAAGTTTTTGTAGAATTGTTAGGATTTTTTCTTTTTATTAGTATACATTTGTCATACATAATAATTATATTCATCTTGGGAAGATTGTATATATACATATTATATCGTGATCATTTTTCTTCCAACTTCTCCCTCATCAATTACTCTTCTTCACTTTTCCCAGGTCTCTCTTCAGTGACAATTTATCCTCCTCCTTTCCAGTTTCAATTCTTGTTATTTTTTCTCAAATCTAATTGTTTTGTCTAGAACTTCCAGGACACATGTAAATAAAAGAACTAGTGGAGGAGGGAGGGAGGTGAAGAGAGGGGATTTTTTAAATAAAGGAACAAAACAAGCTTTATTACATACCTTTAGCAACTCCCCAAGATGATTGAAAAATGTATGTACTGGAAAGTGTACTAATAAAAAATAGTCAAAAACCAAAAAAAAGTGGCCCACTCTGATTCCATTGCTAAGTGCATGCAGATCCCAAAAAGAAGCTAGTGTGGACCAGAGCTTTGCAGGGGTGCACAGATCCCAGCCAGGGCCCCTGCTTTGAAATGGTCTACACAGGCACACAAGCAATAGCCAGAGGCCCACCTAGATTCAATTATTAAGTGCATGAAGATCCCAGAGGGAAGCCTGTCTAGATCAGAGCTGAACTGGTGGAGGCAGGTCGCAGGAAGGCCCCCACCCAGACCCAAGCAGCCTGGGCCCACAGGCCACAGCCAATGGTCTGCCTGGAAAAGAGCTAGCAGTTGGGAAAGCAGCAGCCAGAGGCCACCAAAAAAAGGCCTCTTGGTGGCTTGCTGAGAATTGAAGAAAACTGGGCAGGCAAAACCTCACCTCAACAATGGTGCACAAGGCTGCATCTGTTGAAATGAGAAGACAAGTAAATGAGTCTCAAAAACACATTTCCAGATCACCTAAGGCAACCTAAAAGGTCAAAGTGATGGAACAATCTGATACTCAACCACCTGGACTCCATGAACTGGCAAGGAAAGAGGATCTGGAAAAAAAAATCAGAAATAATTTCTCAGATAACAGAAGGATGTGTCCATAATGCAAGAAAGGATTAATAACACAAGAGCAGACACAGAAAAAAATAGAGAACCTCAGGAACATGATGGAATCCCAGCATAGGAAACAAATGGAATCCATAAAACAGATGGAAACTGATAACCAGAAGATTAAAAGCTCCATGGAGTTTACACAGCAGAATGAGCCAATGTAAAAACAGAATACCAGATATAGAAGACAGGATTGCAATTAGTGACCAGAAAAAAAAGATAAAGTTCTTCAAAATAGGAAAGGACCATGAGAAATCAATTCAGAAGTTACAAGATGATGCAAAGAAGAATAAGATAAGACTGAATGAAGTCAATGAAGAAATAGGAGATAGTTCAATAAACATAAAAAACTGTTAACAGAAGTAATGGCAGAAAACTTCCAAAGCAGAGGGAAAGAATTTCACATACAGACAAGTGAGGCATATAAGACTCCAAACAGCCATTATCAAAAAAAGTCTATACCTGGGCATATAATAGTGAAGATTCCTGAAACCTTACATAACACCAAATTATTACAAGCAATTCGAGAAAAGAAAAAAATCAGCTACAATGGAAAGCCCATCATAATCACAGCAAACTTCTCAGCACAGACCCTCAAGGCAATAAGAGCGTGGGGTGACATATTTCAATCCTTAAAGGAAAACAACCTCCAACCCAGATTGATGTACCCTGACAAACTATATTTCAAAATTGATGGAGAAATAAGATTCTTTCATGACAAAAAGCAAGACCCAAAAATATGTCGCATACAAGAGACATACTTAATTCAAATAGAAACTCATAGACTGAAAGTTAAAGGGTGGAAAACAATATTCCATGTGATAGTAACCCAAAAGTAATCAGGAGTAGTTATCTTCTTTGCAGATCAAGTGGATTTCAAACCCACACTGATTAAGAGAGACAAAGAAGGACACTACATCCCTGTAAAGGGAACAATCCAAGAGGAAGATAGGACAATCATTAATATATATGTGGCAAACACTAGTGTGCCCACCTATATAAAACAAATACTAATGGACATGAAAGATCATGTAATACTAATACTACAGTAGTGGGGGACCTCAATACCCCACTATCATAAATATATAGATCAACTGGACAAAAGTTAAACAAAGAAATACTAGAACTGAATCAAACTCTTGAACAAATGTACTTAACAGATGTTTACAGAGTCATCCACCCCACAAAATCAGAATACACATTCTTTTCAGCTGCACACAGGTTGTTCTCTTAAATAGACCACATACTCACTCATAGAACATGTTTAAGTAAGTCCAAAGGAATGGAAGTTATCCCTTGTATATTATCAGACCATAATGGAATGAAATGGGAGATCAATACCAAAAGAAACTGCAAAAATTTCATAAGCACATGGAAATTGAACAACACACTTCTGAGTAACCAATGGGTGACAGAGGACATTAAAGAAGAAATCAAAGAGTTCCTACAAATAAATGACAATGACAATACAACATATTGGAAACTATGGGACACAATGAAAGCAGTCTTATGAGGGAAATTCATAACAGTGAATAATGCCTTGGAGTGAAGTGTGGACTGGTGAGGAGCTGAGCCACTTGGAACTGAGCTGTGTGTGCCACCATTGGCACTGATCCAATCCCACCCTGGGCCTCCAACCAAAGAGGGGAGCCATGCAGGTGCCTGCAGCACCACTACAGCCCTCCTTTCCCCTCTCTGGCTACTTGGCTGCCCTGGTAACTGAATCCGTACTGCAGAGGCAAGGGGGTCATAAAAGCCATTGTTCTGAGCTTCAGAAGGTAGAGCAGAACTGAACAACAGAAAGAGGGCCTCTCTCAGCTTCCTTGATGAAAATTGAAGTGCACCAGAAAACGGAATAGAATCTCTGTAGTAAAGTCACACTGGACCACCATAGTCGGTAAGTTGGAGGGATCACCATCTCCTATCAGAGCCTGGACTATCTTCAGGGTAAGGGCACCTCAAACCAGCACTAGAATCTTGTAGAATGCAACCCTGCAGGAGGTCAGGGTGCTCAACTTGGGCTTTGCAGCTAGAAATCAGCCTGAATCTCAGGGGTCTGTTGCTGTCTTGCTGAGACTAATTGACCTAGATCTGCAAACTGCTTCCCACAATGTTGATTGTGACAGCAGAGACATAGCCTGAAGGAGACCCCTTGTTTTTACTTTTTATTTTCAAAATTATTTTTTCTCTGATTTTTAATGTTTAATTTACATTTTTTATTTTTTCTACTATTCAAAAATTTCCTTTTTTCTTCCTTCTTTTTCTTTTATCTCTTCTCTCTCTCCCTCCCTCTCTCCCACATTATTCTTCACCTCCCTTTTTGTTCCTGTTCCTGCCCTAATTCAAATTTCCTCTTTTTCTTTTCTTCTCTCTTTTTCCTTCTCTTTATTGTCATTAGTTTCAAGGGAAAGTGAATACAGTTTCTAGTTTCCCTATTGCTGTTAAGTTGTTCTGCTCTTGTCTTTTTTCTTTCTTTTCCTCCTATCTTCAATAGTTTCCTAGAGTTTGTGTGATCTTCCTGTGTCCTCTGGCTTCACTTCTAATGTTCCCCTATCTTTCTACCTATCTATCCCTCCCTTCCCAATTCCTTCTAAGTCCCCATACTGAAGGGGAAATTTGCAAAATTGAAGAGGTCATTCACTATAAACATATTTTCAGCTGGTTCTCGATTTTGATTTAATTCACATGGTTAAAGATGATAGATTAATAACTACCACAAATTGTCATTTTCTAAGCTGTGCTTGATGCTATTGTTGTTGCTGACTGTATCACTTGGGCTAAGGTATTGTGATTGATCTAATTAGTTGTCCTTCCTGGTATAATGAAAATGAGTCCATTGATCCTCACTCTCTTTTTTTTTTTGCCAGTATCATGCTGTTTTAATCACAGAAGCTTTGTAGTATAATTTCATGTTAGTGATTGTGATGCCCCCTGAGTTACCTTTGTTGTCCAGAATTGTTTTCCCATTCTAGGTCTCTTCTGATTCCAAATGAATTTTAGGAAGGTTTTTTTCTGGTTCCCTGAGGTATGCGATTGGTATTGTGACTGGGATTGCATTAAATCTATATAGCAGTTTTGGAAGTATGGCCATTTTTACTCTGTTCTTCCAATACAAGAGAGGCAAATACCTTTCCATGTTCTGGTATCCTCTTTAATCTCCTTTTTCAGACTACTATAGTTTTCAATTTAAAGCTATTTTACTTCCTTTGTTAGAGTGATACCTAAGAATTTAAATTTTCTCTATGCTACTGTGAAAGGGATGGTTTCCCTAATTTGTCTCTCAACGTGTTTGTTATTTGTGCACAGGAATCCACTGATTTTTGAGGATTGATTATTTAATACAGCTATTCTACTGAATTTGCTTATTAAATATAGAAATCTTTTGGTGGAATTTCTGGTGTCTTCTATGTAGAGAATTATGTCGTCTGCAAATAATGATAATTTAACTTCTTTACTACCTTTATCTCTTTCATTTCTTTCTCTTGTCTAATTAGTCTGTCTAATGTTTCCAGAACTACATTGAATAGGAGTGATGATAGTGAACACCCTGTTTTTTCTTGATTGTAGATTGAATGATTTCAGTTTTTGTAAATTAACTATGAATTTAGCTGTTGGTTTTTCATAGATGGCTTTGTATCAGATTGAGATAAAGACCATCTTTTCCAATTTTCTATAGAGATTTTATCACGCATGGGTGTTGTTGAACTTTGGCAAATGCTTTTTCTGCATCTCTTGAGATGGTCATGTGATTTTTGTCCTTGGTTTTGTTGATATGGTGTATTATATTTATAAATTTACATGTGTTGAGCAACTCCTGCATTTCTGAGATGAATCTTACATTGTCATGGTGTTTAATTTTCTATATTATTTCCTACATTCTGTTTGCCTGTATCTGATTGTGTATTTTTGTTTCTGTGTTTAATAGGGAGATTGGCCTGTAGGGTTTCTTTCTTTCTCTCTCTCTCTTTCTCTCTTTTTTCTTTCTTTCTTTCTTTCCTTCTTTCTTTCTTTTTTTTCTTTCTTTCTTTCTTTTTTTCTTTCTTTCTTTTTGTGTATGTCCTCTCATTTTGATATCAGGGGAATACTTGCTTCCAGGAATGACTTTCAGATTATTGTTTTCCTTTGTATTTCATTAAAGAGTTTGAAGAGAATTGATAGTAGATATTTTCTAAAGTTCTTATAGAATTCAACAGTGAATACATCAGTACCTGATGTTTTCTTTGTTGATAAGTTTTTAGTTACCACTTCAATTTCCTTTGCTTATATTGTATTATTTAGAATTTGTATATCTTCTCATTGCTTCTTGGCATTTTTTTCCTAAGATCAAGTGTAGAAATCTTCTTGATTTTGCTTTGGTAATTTTTATATATCTAGCAATCTTTCCATTTTGTCTGTATTTTCGACCTTATTTGAACACAGTGTCTGAAGTAGGTATCGATGATCTTCTCGATTTCTGCCATAATTGTTTTTACTCTTTTCATTTCTAATTTCATGGATTTGTGTCTTTCCTTTCCTTTTTAAATAAGGTTGGTTATGCATTTATCAGTTTTATTTATTCTTTCAAAGAACAAGCTGTTCAAATTGTTGAACCTTTATATTTTTTCCTTTAGTTGCAATTGCATTAATTTCTGCTGTGATCTTTGCAATTTCCTCCCTCACTCAACCTCTGGGCTTGACTTGTGCATCTTTTTTTCTGGAAACTTGAGATTCAACATTAGGTTGTTTAGTTGATCTTTCTCAGTTTTCCAAATGCAAAAGTTCATCACTATAAATTTCCCTCATATGATTTCTTCCATTGTGTCCCATAGGTTCTTGTATGATTGCATTAGCATTTAATGGTAGGTGCTGTTCAGTTTTTCCTTTCAATTAAATTGTGACCCATTGGTATGTCCAGGAAGGTGTTATTTTATTTCCCTAAATGTTTTGTAGTTTTTGTGGGGTTTTTCCCCATTGATTTCCAATTTCATTGCTCTATAGTCTGATAATTTGCATGAGATAATTTCAATCAATTCCTTTGCATTTACTTAAGCACGTTTTATGAGCCATATGTGGTCTACTTTGGAGAATGTCCCATGTGTAGCTGAGAGGATTGTGTATTCTGATATTGGGGAGGACACTGTAGACATCTACTAAGTCCATTTGCTCAGTTTTGATTGAATTCTGATTTTTTTTTTTTTGGAGCTTGGGATCAAATTTGGGACCTTGTGCTTGTGAGGGAGGCATCAGAAGCACTGAGCTAAATCCCTGGCCTGAATTCTGTTATTTCTTTTTGAATATTTTTGTCTAGTTGATATATTTGTGGCAGTGGGACATTAAAGTCCACCATTGAGTTTGTGTTAGTGCTTTTTTTATTTTTCATGTCTTTTAATATTTATTTAATATAGTTGGAGGTACTGGTTAATTGTTGCATTTATTTTTATGATTGTTTACTCTTCCTTTGGAGTTTTTCTTTAACAATTATGAAGTGACCTTCTTTGTTTCTTTTGATCAGTATTGGCTTGAAGTTTACTTTGTTTGCAAGTAGAAAAACTACCTCTCCTTTCTGGGTTCATTTTGCATGAAGTATTGTTTTCCATCCATTTATTTTCACTATAAAGTTATTTTGAGTTAAATGTGTTTTCTGTATGCAGCATGTTAATAGATCTGGTTTCTAAATACATTCTGGAAGTTGTTTTCTTTTAGGGCTTGAAATACTTCATGCTTACTTTGACTTAAGGGTTTGTGTTGAGAAGTGTACTGTTATTCTATCAGCCTTCCTTTATGGGTGCTTTGTATCTGAAACATTTTTAGTATTCTGATTTTATGTTGAATTTCTGGAAACTTGATTATTATATGACTTGTTGTAGATTTATTTTCATCATGGTAATTGGAGTTCCATATGCCTCATTTATTTGTATATTATGCTTTTGCATGTTTGAGAAGTTATCTGCATTATTGATCTCAACTCTTTTTTATGGCATTTACACTATCTCCTTTCTCATTGACTCTAATTGACTCTAATCAATCTTAGATTGTCCTTTTTGTATTACTTTGGAGTTTTTGGATAGATTTTTCATAGTCTTAAGCTATTTTTTATATGTTTTTTACTTTGAGCTTTCTTTGTATTTTGGATTTCACATACAAGAGAAACAATGTGATTTTCAAGCTTGTATGTCT
Source organism: Heterocephalus glaber (assembly GCF_053883595.1). NCBI lineage: Eukaryota > Metazoa > Chordata > Mammalia > Rodentia > Bathyergidae > Heterocephalus > Heterocephalus glaber. The sequence goes on from NW_028258409.1 coordinate 67,722, forward strand.
GATTTATTTCACTTAACATTATAGTATCAAGGTAAATCCATTTTTCTACAACATACTCAAGTCCATAATTTTCTTTATGACAAAATAATACTCCATTGTGTGTAAATACCACATTTTCTTCAGCCATTCATCTGTTGATGGACATACAAACTGCTTTCAAGATTTAGTTTTATTATGAATAGTGCTCCAGCTATTTTTTAAGAAATATTTCTTTTTTGTGATCACTAAACACAGTCCTGTGGTCAAGATATGATATTCTGTCCTAGCCTTGGTTCAATCAGTTGTGTACATTTTCAATGGAATTTTTAATCTCCTTTATATGTGCTTGAATCTGTTTCATGCATTTCATTTCTTTTCCAATGCAGGGCCTTCATGGTTTCCATCATTCTCTTAAGCTTCTCTCATTTTTTAAATCTGTGTCTACTCTATATTCACTGTGTAAGTTCTTCATTTTTATCATCATTGCTTTTTAACCTAAATAATCATTTATAATCTGATTTTCTCCATTCACCTGTTTTGTTTTATTTTTTTTTTACTTCTGCTGCTATAATTTCAGAATATTCAGGTGGGTGACTTCTGATTTCCTTTATTTAATTGTCCTCTGGGCTTGTCCTGGATGGACTGGAGGTCTGAGGTTGCATTTTGCTTCTGTGTTGTGAAGAAGCACCACATTGAAGACCCTGATTGCAGCCTTTTTCCTTTTCCTTATTAAACCCTGGCATGATAATTATGTAAGTACAGGCAGTGGTAACTGTACAGAAATATTTTTTCTAACTGGCCTTAAAAATATACCTGGATTTCAGCCAACATAATGATGTGTTCCATGGAGGCAAAGTGGTAATGTGTGGGTCAGCATTGCCTCCCTCATTAATGGCTACCCTTGAGGCCAGATAAGTGGTCCATGAGGGGATGGTGCTGAGATATATGATCCCATCAGTTCTGAACCATTAAGAGTCAAGACAAAGTATTTTTATCAGCAGTAAAACAGTTGCTTATAGCAACATACTAAGTTACCCATTAAACTGTGATGGAAATTTGATGGTTTTATGCTTGGTGCACAAATGCTTTGTTTTTCTCTTGCTAGCTACTCTGCAGAAGTGATTATTCCCAAATAATCAACCATGACACTCTGTCCATATTCCACTTGTGCTTCTGTTCCTTTTACATTCAATAAAAGCTGAGAGCTACTGTGTATGATTGTTTTTTTCTCCTCAGAGCAATTGGTCATCCCAGAGGCCTTTACAACTGTAGTTTTCTCTTGGTTTCATTTTCAGTTGCACACCACATTACTTAGTAGGATACTAAAACTTTGTGAGGGTCTTCAGTAACTGGGGACCCCAATGCTGTGTCTTGATATTTTTTATTTTTAAATTATAAATTTTTGGTGTTAATGTTTGTAAATATTTTATGATAGGTAGTTTTATCAGTACTACTGAGGCTTCCAAAAAAATGTCTATTTCTTACACAAATTTTCTAGGCATTGCAGGCTCTTGGTCTTTGAGTCTGTTACAAGACCTAACTTTCCAATTTGTTAGGAATGAGAAGTTGCTATCTATTTGGATCTGCATCCATTCTTTTGGTACTGGACTATGGTGATGGTTATGACCATAGACAATCACACTGTTATCGCACAAGGGAGAACAACTGATTATAATAGGTATGACATCCTGCCTAAGGTTGTACAATTAGCAATAACAGTATGATCAAGCACAACCTAAAAACTGTCAAAATGTGGTACTATTAATTTGGTACCTTTAACCACAGGAGTGAGATGTACAGTTACATAATAAAATCCAGCATAAACTAAGAACATGTTTGCACTGAGGTTCCCCTTTATAGAGTGATCTTACCCTGTGGGGGTGTTGATGTAAGAGAGATATCATACAAAAAAAGAGATAAATGAAGAAAAATATAGCAGAAAGAAGACAGAAAGACAAAGAAGGATCACTCAAGCTTTGGAAAAGTGGAGAAGAGGACAGGAAAGAAAGGATGAAGGAGTAAGCAGAAGAGTATCAAAGAGAGACTAGAACCAGAGAACCTAAAGACAATGTTCTCTCACATGAAAATATCAAAAAATCAAGAATTACAGTTGAGAAAAGAGAGAAAAAAGATGAACAAAACAAAACAAAAAGTGAAAGTACAACCTCAACAACCAAAACAATAAATGCAACAGACAGAAAAAGGAAAGTGAAACAAAGAAAGAAAAATCTAAACTGTCAAAAAATAAAAACTAAAAAAACAAAAGAGAGAGAAAGGAAAATAAAGAAAGAGAAAGAAAGAAAGAAGAGAGAGGGGGTGAGAGAGAGAGGGAGAGGGAGAGAGAGGGAGAGAGAGAGGGGGGAGGGGGGAGAGAGAGAGAGAGAGAGAGATATTACTCTAGTACCATAGTTCAGTGGTAGTTTCAAAATCAGAGCCCAAATCTGTGCTGGGTAGCCCTTCCTGGCATGCATTAATGTTACTTCTGGGTGTGGGGCTGATCTTGGGCTCCAGATGTGGGACCTAGTAGCTGTCTTCAGCCAGCAATTTTCTGGGTGTCTCTTGGTGGCCCACCTATGTTTCCTTACCCTGTTTGTCTCTCCTTCACTCTCCCAGTAGCTGTGGTGCCACCAGACAGAGAGTCCTAGGCTTTTCCCATTCCTGTGTGCAGTTGGTCCTTCCCAGTCCTGGCACAGACTCCTCTGTTCCAGTTCTACTGTCATGACCAGCCCCTCTCAAACTGCTGAATATTGTGGGGGGGGGCCATGGAGTACTGTTCACTGACTCATTCCTTCTGTAGCTGCTGCTACAGCTGCCATCACCTCCTGACCCCCAAAACCCTGTTGCCATGGAGGCAGCCTCAATGCTCTTCAGTTCCACTTCTCTCTGGGTGGGGAGGAATGCTGACTTTCCTTTCATTGGCCTGCCACTGTCAAAGGCTGCTTAAATTCTGAACGTTCACATCCCTCTCTCACACCAGTGGTCGAAAAGCAGGAGAGGTCATGCCTTTCCACTCAGTACTTTCACTGCCACTGCTGAGGTCTCTAACCTTGCTGTCCCTAGAGGTTCCAGTTAACCAATATGGTGCACAATAAAAAATTTATAAAGTAATAAACCCTGGTGGGCTGTCAGAAATGGAGCAGCTTCCTGGTCACGTGCTGGTGAAATTTGCTGGTGTGCTGCAGAATCCTCCATTTGGAGGAAGACAAAGAGATAAGAAGCCTTATATCTCAAGTCTATCCTATATTGCTTGAGTGTGGCACACTATTGCAGTCCATCAGTATTTTGAGAACTTCCCACAATGGCAGTTCCTGCTTCATGAGTCCCACCAGCAGCCCCATGGGCTGGTTCACTGTTTTATAAAGTCCTGTAACTACGTTTTATTTAACAAACAAGTCTCATATCAAATTGATTTTGGACTTCCCTTTTTCCAATTGCCTATGTTTTTAGATGATTTTCTTTAAGTACCTCCAAAATGGCTGTTCTCTTCAGCCTTGTTGAATCACCCACGCAAAATAGCTCTTGGACCAGGGATTTAGCTCAGTGTCGCCACCATCTGCCCTAAGGTGCATGATCCTGAGTTTGATGCCCCCAAAAAGGAAGTCTTTAAAGAACAACAAAATTTTCATATATTTACATAAAACTTTGGAAAATTTTCCTGCATCTTTAAATAGGGATTTGAGTAATCAGGATTTTTGAATTTTTATTTATACCTAATACTTTCACATATTTATAAAGAACAGCATAATGCCTTACTAGTTGTATGAATTGAGTGATTATTAAATCAGGAGAATGAGCATGTCCACTATTTCAGATGTTTCTTGTAGCTATTTTGAAATGGATCATTCATAATTGTTACCTATAGTCATACTACTGTGCAAAACCACATCCAAAACCATCATTTCCACCTAACTGTAACTGCAGAAACTGATCAACCCTCTCCCCACTCATGCAACACTTCAGGTCTCCAGTTATGGGTAATCATTTTTCTAACATATAATTGAGTGAAAGCAACTATTCAAGATTCCACATTAAAACCAAATTGGTACTTGTTTTTCTTGAGATTAAGCCAGAAACTTTAAGATTTAGACTAATAAGACCAATTATTTTTTGTGTGTTTCCAGAGGAGATGAAAACACTCTCTCTCTCTCTCTCTCTCTCTCTCTCTCTCTCTCTCTCTCTCTCTCTCTCTCTCATTGTGCAATGTTTTGTATTACTCATTCAAATTTTAAGTTTTTGGATAATCCATTTGGTGCTCTAGTTATGATTGGAAACTTCCACCATCATGCAAAGGACTCCTAAGATTGTATTTTATAAAATCATGCATGTGCCATGACAAGTTTGAAGTTTTACAGTCAATAAAATCCTGCTTTACATATATTACTCTGTGTGATGTCTTAATATTAATGTTGCAAAATCCAAATAAGTAAAGATTTCACCTGATGTGTTCATCTTTTTGTTCCATAGGAGTGTGTGAATATCTCTACACTATGAAGAATAAAATTAACCAAATGAGAAATAGAGAAAAAAGGTACAAGAACAACACCACCTTAAAAAGAAATAAATATCACTTTATAAAAAACTAAATGGAACAGCAAGCATAATGTGAAAGAAGTTATATAATATCAATAATTTTATATTCTCCAAATGGATTGATAATTAAACTTGCAAAGACCTACCTGTACATATGTAGAATAAAGCATATTCCTTGAATTTTGCATCCTGTAGAACAGTAGTGGTCAACATATGGCTTTTGTACCACAGTGAGCTGTTTGTTTTTAGTGAAAGCTCTAGAAGCTTTGCCATCACTGGCCTATCACAGGCCTAGTTTCTATTTCTTGAAGGAGTTGGGATTTGTGCTTCTGCATATATGGATATTTAATAAGTGAAAAGTGTATATTTCAGCTTACTTGGAAAATCATGAGAAGTTGTATAAATCTGGCATAAATAATGATCTGTATGGAAGAAATTTGTTGATCCTGTAAATCATATTTCTTACAAGAAATGTATTAAACATGTCCATATTAAATGAAATACAAGAAAAGTATTACAAAGAAAATATTAAACACCTCAGAATGAAAGCAAATGATACAATTTAGTGAAACATCAAAACATAACATAAACTATGAGTATGCACCTTGCAGAAGACCTGAAAGTCAGAATTAAGGATATAGACCTGTTCAATGATAAAATTTAAAATTTTATAGCTAAAAGTATCTAAAATCTAAAACCCCCAAAATTGATAAAGAAAGACTGAACTGGAAATTTCCACTGAAATGCTGACAAATGTAGAAAAAAATGACATAATAGAAAGCAAATCAAAATGATGTTCCTAATCAGACATAAGAAATGTCTCATTTCATTCAATGATGCTCCAGAGGTAAATACCCATTTCTCTATTCCATTCAATTAATTCAATGAATTCTTGAACATATGCTGTATGAATAATGTAAAGTAATGAAAATATTTTAAGTCTATCAAGTTCTGTTCTAATCTAGTTTAACAATCCACATTAGCTTTATTTTGTCAGGATTTAGCCCCTCCTTCCCTCTTCAGCATGTTAAATAAACAGGTCAACAAATTAGTCCAACACTCATGGAATCAACCTCAGTAATATCTCAACTCTGTGCTGGTATGGTGTGGCTCTTGGGTACCTTAGGTATAAATTCTTGTCTCTCAAGCACTCAGAAGCTTCTTGCAGCACACTTTGCACTGTAGTCCCCACAATACTTTTCCGGATGGAAAGAGCTTTGTGGATATCCAATTCCTCCCTGGATATTTTACAATGCAACCAGAAGCTGTGTTGCCACCAAGAGGGTAAGGTGTTCAGTATTATTCCCCAAGTCAGATGCAGAAATCCAAAGTAAACAATCACATCCTATCCAGACCAAGGCTGTACACTCCAAGTGGCTCAGGCAGGAAGATATTTAAAACTCTGTATATCTTTTTGATGAGCACTTCTCTCTCTTTTCATTCCACACCTGAGAGGATAAATTCCTTGTGGGATGTTTTTCTTCAAAAAGAAATTTTCTCTTACTGATTCTCAGATCCCCAAGACACCAAGTTAAATGTCAGATGAATCAGTTCTGATTACTCTTTTCCCAAGTATCTTCTCTTCTCCAATGGTCTAAACATCTAATACCTAGTCCTAAAGCTGGGCTACAGTATTCTGTGAAGTTTGACACTGCGAGACTTTCTTAACTAGGACTTTGGATTCTCAGAGCCTTGATTTACTGTGGAAAAATTGATATCTTCAGAAAATTTTCCATTCATTTTTTAAAGATACAATTTAACTGTGAACACTTAATATTCAACCATGAATACTGCAATCCTTAGCTTCTTTTTTATTTTTTGGTACCGGGGATCGAACTCAGGTCCTTGCACTTGCAAGGCAGGCAGCAGAATCACTGAGCTAAATCCCTGCCCCAATCCTTAGCTTTTTGAGAGATTTTTCAAAACAATAAAATTACACTATTGTAATACAAATAAAGAGCTTTCATTGAATCATATACTTAACAGAACTTTTGATAATTGAAAGAGACTTAATAAGATTTTATGCATATTAACCTTAAGTTTGCAATTTGTAAGACATCTTTAATGTTTTTAAATTATATTATGTGTTATCTGCACTGTTACGAGTGGCATTCTACACTTACACAAGTAGTGCTTAGAATGGTTAACAGATTTGCCCAACTAAGAGTTAGTATATAAATACATGAATTTTGAGGGCTTGAAACATTGTCTATAGCAGAATGAACAGTCATGCAAGCAGGCTGTGAAGGCAGGGAGCACAGCAGTTTCTCAGGAGGTATTTCCTGTGCATAGATGATTTGATAATACCATGATTTTGAGATGTCTGTTGGAAGCACTGGGGCAACACATAGCTGAGGCTGGTGCATGAGTGAGAACATGCAGTGTTGTGAACAAGAATAGTGGCATAAGTTGTACAAATGTATAAAATAGAACTTGGTGCTAGAAAACCAGATAAGGGATATCTTGTAAATGTTTAGGGAAGGAGTCTTGAATATGAGAGCTATCTTCAATTTGAAGTATTAAGCTGCCATGTTTCAAAAGAGCCATATGGATAGAAGAAGCTGACAGCATAGAAGATATAATTGCTACCATGTCCCAGTGGATTTAGATTTTGCTACTGTTATCAGAAATTGGGAGGACTAAGGGTCCTTGTGTTCTTTGATTTAGTTGTATGCTTGTGATACATAAATAGCTTAATTTGTTGTTGGGCATAAACTTGGCCTTGATTGTTTTGTATCACTTTTCTTTTCTCTCTCTCCCTCTAGCTATCCGTTCTCTGGATGAACAAGAGGAAAAAATAAACAAATAATTGAATATGCACTGAAAATAATATAAGGACAAGATGCAGTAAGTATAACACTCAATATAAATGGTCTTAACTCCTCACTTAGGAGTCACCAATTGACATTTTGGATCAAAAATTAAATCCTATTCTATGTTTCCTCCAAGATACAAACCTCAAGTAAATCCACAAACTGAAAGAGAAAAGTTGAAAAATGGAAATCTCTGCAGCACAGCTGAAAGAAAGGAGAAATATCTTTTCTAATTTCTGATATGAAATCCACTCCAAAATTATTACAAGAGACTAAGAAGGTCAATAATTATTTGTAAATGGAACCATTCACAAGGAAGAGAAAAACAATTGTAAATATAGATGCACTGAATGTTATCAAATTACACAAAATAAAATATACAAGATTTAACAAAGAGATATCAATACAATTGTAGTGAGGGACTTCAATATCTCATACAGAAAAATAGGTCAACTTGATAAAAAATTAAAGAAATATCAGAGTTTAATTAATGCTTTGAAAAAATGGATTTCACACCTATCTACAGATTGTGTCATTTCACTAAAGCAGAATACACATACTTCTAGGCAGCCCATAGAACTTTCTTCAAAATAGACCATGGTTTAGGTCACAAATCAAATTTAAGTAAATGTACATTAATTGAAATGAATGGAAATATCTCTTAAATCCTGTCAGATCATAGTGGAAAAAAAATAGAAGTCAAAAGATTAAGAAACCACATAAATTACACAAGCACATGGGGATTAAATAATATTCTCATAAATAATTAATGGATTAGAGAAGAAATTAAAGAAGACAATTTTAAAATCAAACAAAAATTGCAATGCAAAATATCATAACCCAAAGTCTATTCTAATGTGTCTAAATTTAAAACTGGAAGATTGCCAAATATCCCAATGATGCATCTCAAGGTCATAGTAAAACCAAAACAGTCCAATCCTAAATTGAGGAAGTAAAGAAATCAGAGTGGAAATCAATAAAAATGAGACTTAAAACAATAGATCAATCAAAGATTTGGTTTTATGCAAGAAGAATAAGATTGATAAACTATTAGAGAATCTTATTAAAAAATAATAAAACAAGAATTTCCACTTTCACCCCACCTCTTTAATATTAAATTCAAATAGTGTATTAACAAGAGGAAGATAAACACATAAAGGATTTCCATAGGAAAGGAAAATGCATATTATTTATATGCAGTTCACATAATCCTTCACACAGAAGATCAAAACAAATCTCAGTGAAAAGACTTATGCCTCTAAAAAGCAAATTCAACACAGTGGCAGGATAGAAATTCATTTCAGAAAATAAAATATTACTTCTATTCATCAATATTGTACTTACTGAAAAAGAAGTCAGTAAAACAAAACCAATCCTGATATTTCAAAAAGTAATATTCCCAGAAATCAACCTAAGCAAGGAGGTGAAAGACTTGTACAACAAAAATTTAACTACTATGAGGAAAGATTGAAGTTGACATTATAAAAAAAAAGACATTTTCTGTCTCTAAAGAGGGAGAAATCTTATGATTAAATGGGTAATTTTACCAATAGAGATCTATAGATTTAATGCACCTCCTATTAAAATACCAAAAACATTTTTCATATAACTGAAAAAAGTAATTAAAATGTATGAGACCAGAAGAATATCCAGAGCAATGCTGAGCAAAAAGAGAAAGCTGAAAGAATTTCAACTCCAGGTTTCACATTAGACTATGAAGCTATTTTAACAAAACAGCATGATAATGGTACAAAAGTATGCATAGACCAATGTCATAAAATAGGATAAACAGAAACACCACCATGTACTTACAGTCGTCTGATCTTTGCCAAAGGAATGAAAAACATATGCAGAAAAATGATGACCTTTACAAAAAATAAGGTGCAGGCCCAGAATTTAGCTCAGTGGTGCCAACACCTGCTTTGCAAGTGCAAGGTCCTGAGTTTGACCCCTGGTATGAAAATCAGGGGCCAAAGAAAACTAGTTAACCACATGCAGAACAATCAAACCAAACCTGTGTCTCTCACCCTGCAATAAAAGCAAATGAAAATGGATTTAAGAATTAGACAGTAAAACAGAAGCACGAAATATTCTGCAGTATAAAGTAGGAAAAATATTTGAAGAGATAGGCAAAGGGAAGGAATTCCTAAAGAGAATACTAATGGCATAAGTATTAACCTTAAGGATCAACACATGTGATTGCATCCAAAGGAAAGATTCTGAACAACAAAAGAAACAAAAGACGGGGTAAAAATTTGCAGAGTGCTAAAAGTTGCCAGTTACTACTTGGAGAGGGCTAATTCCTAGAATATATAAAGAAAACAAAGATATAAAAAGAATATATAAAGAAAACTCAATAATACATTCAATAAAAATGCGTGAGAGAAATGAATAGACATTTCTGAAAAAGAGAATAAATGACTAACAAGTATTAAAAAATACATTCAGAATTTCCCCTATTAGATAAATGCAAGTGAAAATAACACTAAGATTACATTTTACTCCAGAAAGAATGGTTAACATCAATATATTTTTTATAAAAAATCAATTACTGGTGAGATTGGGGAGAAAAAGGAATTCTACATTATTGATGGGAATATAAAATAGTACAAGCACTATGGAAAATAATATGGAGATTCTACAAAAAAGTAACAATTGGAATTATATTTGAACCAGCTATACCTATCCTGAGTAATTTCTCAGAAGAGCTAAAGGTATCAGTTTAGCAAATCATTCTTACCAATTTTTATAGCACTGCAATTCAGAATAGCCAAAAAATAGAAGCAGTCTAGATACTCAGTCATCCATGAGTGGACAAAGAAAATGTGACACATTTATGCAATAGGACATTATTCACCCAAAAAAGGATAAATTCAAGTCATTTGTACGAAAATTATGGAACTTGAAAGTCATTAAGTTCTAGTTATGTCATTTTATTGCCAGGCTATTGTGGTTTAGACCTATGTTTCAAAGTCTAATGGACAGATGAAGAGTAGGCATATATGCCCTTGTTCCCCACTTTAGGGAGAAAGCATTGTATCGCCTCTATTCATAGAAGGAGTTTTTGTTGGAAGTATGGAGTGCATGTCTTTGATCTGTTGAGAAGGTTCTGTTCTACTTCTAGTCTCCTGATAGCTTTTACCACGAAGAGCTGTAGAATTTAGTCCAGTACTCTTTCTCCAACTAGTGACGGGATCATATGGCTTTCTCCTTTCCTCTGTTAAAATGATTACTTTTGGGGGTGGATCTTCCAATGCTGAACCTATACTGCCATCCCTATAATAAAACCACTTTTTACATACTGCCAGATTGGACTTCTAATAGTTTGTTTTGTTAAACAAATTTCTATGTTCATACTTTTTTCTTCTATTATCTTTACCCAGTTTTAGGATTAGCACAATGTTGAGTTCCTAAAATGAGGAGAGAAGTGTTCCTTCTTTTTTCTGCTTTAAATGTTTGATATAATTTATCAGTTAAAATGTTTATGAGCCTGCTGTTGTCATATAGGTAGGTTTTCAAGCTAGGGATATACTTTCTTTAATAGGTGCTATTCAAATTTTATATTTCCTCCAGAGTTAGTTTCATTAATTTGTCTTCGAAGTTACTTCTTAGACGTTGTCAAATTTATTTCAAAAAAGATTTTTGTAATATGCGTTCTATATCCTTTTAAATTCTATAAAATCTGTGGTAATGTCTCCTAGATCTTAATATTGTAATTTAAAAAATGTATAACTGATATTGTGTAACAGGAAGAAAAGGTCTAAAAGAGCAGGGGAATTGGGAGGGGTAGGAAAAGGGAAAAAAGGGAAAGGAAAAAATATGAGAAGAGGAAAAAAATGGAAGCAAGGTCTTTGCAAATAGGGAAGGGTGGAGGAGGTGAAGGAAGGCCAAGGGAAGGGAAAAAAAAAAAGAACCAAGAGACTCATGTAATGGTACAAGATCCCAATGATGAATGTAACTGTATTTTATACCTAAAATGTACCAATAAAGTTAATGGGGGAAAAAAGTCATTAAGTAAAATAAGGTAAATGAATAATGTGAATTATTACCTGACTTTGTTTCATATGAGAAACTTAAACCTAAATAAAGATTTTTTTAAAAATTGCAGTATATGCAAAAACCAGGAAGATTGAATTCTTTTTTTCTTTATTAAGTTTATTAGTATGGTTACATTAATCATTGGGATCTTGTACCTTTAGATGATGTATCTTGGTTCTTATTTTTCCCCATTCCCCTGCCCTCCCTTCACACCCTCAACCCTTCCCTCTTTAAAAAGACTTTGATTCCATTTTTTTCCTTTTCTCATATTTTACTTTTCCCTTCTCTTCTGTACCCTACCCTCCTACTTCCAATACTCCTTTAAACCTTTTATTCCTATTTCACATTATCAATTATACATTTTGATCCTCTACTGGGTATCTTCTCCAAAGAATTAAAATAATCATACCACAGTGATATATGCTTAACCATGTTTATAGTGGCACAGTTTGTAATAGCTGAAACTTGGAAACAGACCAGTTGCCCATCAACTGGAGACTGGATAAAGAAAGTGTTTTTTTTTTAATAAAATGGAGTACTACTCATCCATAAAGAACAAGAAGCTAGAGACATTTATAACTAAATGGATGCACATTGAGGCCATACTCTTAAGTGAAATAAATAGGACACACATGTGTAAATACCAAATAGTTTCTCTGGTGGGATAGAGTCTTTGAGTATGGAAAAGGAAACCAGTGCAAGAGTGGGATAATGGATGGAACAAAGAGGAAAGAAGGTTGAAATCAACAAAATTATATTAGCTGAATATATCATTTGTCAAAATAAATAGAATAATCATGTATTGCAAACATATATCCGTTAAGAAAGAGTTCACTCCAAACTCTCCTGGGTTGTAAAATTTGTTTTGAGAAATCTCCTATTGTGATAGAGTTGCTCTCATAATTAATTTGCTATTTTGTTAAGAGCATTTAATGTTCTGACATTGATTTCTGCTTCTAGGATTTTGACTATGATATGCTGTGGAGAGGTTGTTTTCCAGACATGTCTATTTGGAGATCTGAAAGCTTCTTGTACCTTATCTCTCTCATTCCCTAGATTTGGAAAATTTTTTGCCAAAGTCTGTATACATATATTAATATATCAAGATATATTTTAACTTTAGCTCCAATTCAAATAATCTTTAGGGTAGATTTCTCTGAGTGATGTAGGATTTCTAAGATCATTTTTGGTCACCTTTTGTTGTTTTTGAGTATGACTGAGTTGCTGACCTTCTACATCAAACTTGTCTTCCAGTGTTAATGTTCTATCTTCTGACCAAAGATATCTACTGCCAAATTTTCAACTGATTTTTTTATGTCCAGAATTTCTGATTGTTTCCAATTCATAAATATCACCAAAATTTTTGTGCATATTTTATACGTCTACCTTACTTCATTCAGATGTTGATTTATATCATTTCAGGCTAATTGATCTTATTATTGAAAGGATTATGTAGCTGTTTACTTTTAATGAACATCTGAGTAAATGTTTCACTGATTTGCTTATTTTTCCCTTCTTTGAATTGCTCAAACACCTTAAATACTGGTTTCAAATTGTCTGGAGATTCATTCATTTCACTGCCTGTGAGATCACATTTTGTAGAGTTATTACATTTTAGGTATATTTTGTTGCCTTGTTTTCTCATGATTCTTATGCTTTTGTGTTGAGAGTTGTAGGTCATGGTAGACAGTTCTGCTGATATTGTGAAGATTTCTTTACTATCTGTGTTCCGCCCTATGATGCGGCTTGACTTTGGGCGCATTTTGGTGTACAGACACCACTCAAGATGTTCAAAGTCCTAGGATCAGTCCCTATTGCTGAATTAAGAGACAATGTCTTTCTTTCATACCAGGACCAACACAACTAGCCATTTATCAACAGATAATTTAAAATTTGTTAAAAACTTTCACAATTTTTCACTAACCCAAGAATGAAACAGAATAATGAAGAGTACATTGGGATATACAGGAAGATACAAAAGAGGAAAGAAAAAGATCATAGTATTAAGAAAAACAGATAAATCTGTAAAAAGTTGTCAGAGAATGAAACAAGCATGCACGTTTCCATTTTCATGCCCAGGATGGAAAAATAGTGGCAAAGTTTTGAGAAGTTATTTGTGGAGTTGGGAAGAAGAAAGAAGAGGAAAGAAAATATAATTGAAAAGTGAAACAAACATTAAGAAAATTGGATCAAATTAATAAAGGGGTAGAATCTAATATTCAATCACCATAGATACAAATCTTGTTGAGGTTGAACCTGACAGGATAATCTAAGACTTTTCTTCAAAAAGAAATACAATAAGTAACTTTATTCAGAGTTGCATATGCAAATACTCCCAACATATATATTCCAAGAGATTATGAAATGGGTATATAAATAACAAATAATAAAACACATTATGCTGATAATACTGAATATCAGAAAACAAAGTAGGTAGGAAAATGATTTGAGAGACTGTGACAGAGGAAGTTAAGGACAGAGGAGGCGGGAGAGAATTTAAGTGGAAAACCGTGGAAGATACAGATTGGTTGAGTCAAATTTATGACCTAACCAAAAATCTGATTTACCACACCCTATTAAACAACCCTTGGCATAGGTGTTTCTAATGTTATGTAGTGAGGACACCTTAAAATTAAGAGAAAAAATTCACACTCACATGACTTACTAGACACATATAATCACCCAGCACTTACTAAAACCAAAACCAGGAGAACAAAAAGGAAGGAAATAATAAATTTACATTAATGTTTACATTCAAGCTATTGCTCCTCCGCCTTAGTTCAAATGTAGAGAAGACTTGTAGTTCATGAACAGGGTTGAACTACATGGACCTATGGTTGTGGCTGGACATTGAGGTAGCCAAACAGTCCTTGAAATATTTCCCCACAACCAACTCAGAGTCTTTTGTACCTGGGAGAGAAGGGATTGGAACGTTCAGAAGGTTGGCAGAGAGTGCTTCTCACTCCCTATGCAGGCAGAGCTCTGCCAGATTCAAGCCTGCTATCCTGTGAGTGCTGCTGCCTGTGATTTGTCCTCCATCTTAGGACCATGTACTTCAAATAGCTCAAGATTGTTTATCACTGATGCAGCAGGACTCCTCGGTTATTCCAGTCTTTCACTGTTCCCTGCAGAAGCTTCCAATTTTCAGACACTTCACTCCCGCAGAGTCCCCCATTGAGGCCTTTGACTGCTGTTACACTGAAATTGCCACCTTGGGATTACTTTCCCGGCTGAGTTACATCATGCAGGAACTGTTGTGAGGCTTCTCTCCTACTCTTTTGAATTTCCACTGTCACAGTCACATTTATATAAGCCCTAATCTATTAAGCTTCTTCTCTATCACATGATGGGAGTTTCATTTTGAAGTTATGAAAAATATTGAGGTTTTTCAATTCCTAGCCTAAAGGAGTGAATGAAAATGGCTTTCTGCCCAAATTCTGTTTGAGTCTGCCAACTACTCATTTTAATGAGGCAAAAACATGAAGTGTGTGTGATCCCTATGCTGTGTTGTTTATCTGCTCCTTTTGAAATCTTGGGAGGAGAGGATGGGGATTATCACTCTTCTCCCGGTTTAGGTGGGTGAACTCAGACCTCCTGTTTGCACTATATGTGTCCCAACATGAATCAGATCCACTGACTGAAAGGGAGTGGTGTGTCATTTTATTCCTAAAGAAGAGGGGATGTTACCCACCCCATTTTAGCAGAAGCTCATTCAACACTGAGATATTTTGTTTCAGTTAATTATCTTATCTTACTAATCATGAACCTGTCTGTATTTTGCCTGGTTACCTTCACTAGCAGTATATGATACCCAGATTCTGGGTGAATATCCTTACACAGAAATCTCCCATTGCTTTGATAATAATATCCAAGACCTGATCATGACCCAAACCACTTCTAGTCCACCAAGTTTCTCTATACACTTTAAGTTTTCTTTTGATATTTTTTGATGAGTGTCTTCTTTATTTTGGTGGGTATTAATTACATTGAATCCCTATTTGCCTTTGTGCATAAGGACATGTTACAACATTAATATTTGCAAACCATGAACATAGAAGATTTTTCCTATTTTTTTATCCTTATGAATATAGCTCATTAGTGTTTCACTGTAGAGTTCCTTCACCTCTTTTGTTAACTTCATTTCTAGATATTTTGTGCAACTTTGGAAATGAAACTTTTCTTGGTTTCTTTATTGATACTGCATTAATGTTGTAAAGAAATACTATTGTTTGCTAAATACTGACAGTATTAGAGCTTTGCTGACTTTCTCTAGCGGTCCTAATAATTTTGGGTTGAATCTTTTAGATATCATATTTATAAGGTCTTATGCAATAGATAATAGAAAACTACAGTTTGAGAAGAGGAAAAATGATTGACACCAGTTTACAACAATTAATCTGTTATTATATAATTACTTTGAAGAGAGGCGTTTGTAGATTCAAAACACACAAAAAAATAAATGATTAAAGTGATGAAAATTATCAATATCAACAATAATGAAAGTAGACAAAGGGGAATTCAAGAAGAGAGGATGTGTGGAAGGAGATTATAAAACAATAATTTGTGGCCTCTCATTCCCAGACCCCTGAAGAAATGCAGCCTCCCCATACCCAGGAAGGCTGTGGATCTGGATCCATGTAGTACAAGCACCTGAGGCAAGAGAACCATTGCTATGAGCTCAGGATGATGGCACAGTGTTGATCAGAAGAGGGAGGATTTTTCTTGTTGCAAACTGAAGCCCTGTGGGAAAGCAAAGACAGAGTGGACTACAGCAATAGGTGAGTTGCTGTGAATAGCACCTCATACTGAATTTGGATCTGCTATGAGGGAAGGGCTGCTCAAACCTGAAGTAGAACCTTGTAGAGTTCTAACCTGCAGGAGGTCAGGAAGCCCCATTCTGCCCTCAAAGCCAGAAAGCAGCAGGAATCTCACTGGACTACAACTAGTTTGCTGAGATTAATTGACTCAGCTCTGCACACTGTTGCCCACATTGTCTACTGCAATAGCAAAGTCAACCTCAAAGAGGACCATTCTTTTTCTCTTCTTTCTTTCTTTCTTTCTTTCTTTCTTTCTTTCTTTCTTTCTTTCTTTTTCTTTTCTCTTTTCTTCTTCATTTCCATTCTTGCTTGTTCCTATTTATGTCATATTCTCTTATTTTCATGAATTATTAAATGAGTACACTTTCTAGTTTTCCTATTGCTGTAATATAGTTCTATTCTTGTTTCAGTTCCTTCCTTCTCTCTTTTCCTCCTTTCTTCACCAGATTCACAAAGTTTATGTGATCATTCTGTGTCCTCTAGCCTTGGTTCTAACCTTCCCACCTATCTCTCTATAATCCCCAACTCCTTCTAAGTCTTCTTCCCAGAGGATAAAGCTGCTAGTTTGAAAAGCTTACTAACTGTACACATATTTCTGGTTGGCTCTTGATTTTGATATATAACCACAAGTATGGTTTACGCAGGTGAAGGTTGCAGAATAGTAGCTACTAAAATTTGTCATTTTCTAAGCTCTGTTTGATGCTATTGTTGATGTTGATTGTATTATTTTGACCAAGGATATGTGATTGCTCTAGTAAGTTTTCTTTACTGGTATACCATGACTGAGATTAGTTAAAGGCCATTACAGATGCAAAAACCCACAGGCCAACTATACCAAGGAGACAACCCAAGAAGTAATCATTTCCTAAGGTCTTTAAATACTAGCAATAAATATATTTGCAATAAGCAATATACAAGCAGCAAATTAAATAAAAAATTTCAACAATAACCAAAAAAAATAGAAACAAGACAAGTAAACAAGATGCAAACCCAGATGTCTAGTTCACCAAGTACAAATCCAGGAGGTGAGACAGTATAATTTGAAACTCAAACACTCGGACTCCCTCAACTGGCAATGAAAGAGGATGTAGAAAAAAATGAAATAAAAAATAACTTCTCATATAGCACAGGAGACAAGGACCACAGTGAAAAATACGATTAATAACTTTATACAGGGCTGGGATTTAGCTCAGTGGTGCTGTGCCTGTCTCTCAAGCACAAGGTTCAGAGTTCAATTCCCAGTACAAAAACCCCACAAAACCTCCACAGAGCAGATACAAATAAAAAGAAAATAGAGGAGCTCAGGAACACGATGGAATCCTAGCATAGGAAAGAAAAGGAATCCATTAAACAGATTCAAACAGATATCCAGGAGATTAAAAACTCCACTGAAAATTTATGCAGCAGAATGACCCAATGTGAGCACGGAATATCAGATATAGTACACAGGATGGAATCTAGTGACCAGGAAAGGAAAGATTTCTTAAACATAGCAAGGGTCCATGAGAAATCAATCCAGCAGCTGCTAGATGATACAAAGAAGAGTAATATAAAATGGAATAGAGTCAATGGAGAAACAGGAGATAGTCCAAATTCCATGAAAAAAACTGTTAAAAAAAGTAAAGGAAGAAAACTTCCCAAGCAAGAGAATACAATTTGAAATAGATATGTGAGGCATGTAGGATAACAACTAGCTGTGATCAAAGAGATTTATACCTGGGCATATAATAGTCAAGATTCCAGAAACCAAACAGAAGAACAAAATAGTAGAATCAGTTACAGAAAAGAAAAGAAAATCACATAAAGGAAAGCCCATCAAAATCAAAGCACATTCCTCAGAACAACCCCTCAAGTCAAGAAGAGGCTGGAGTGAAGTATTTCAAGCCCTAAAAGTAAACAATTCTCCAACCCCGATTGATGTACCCTTCCAAACTCTTTCAAAACGAATGGAAATAAGATATTTTAACAAAAAAACACCTGAAGAACTTCATGAATACCAAACCAGCATTCCAAAATATTTGAACAATATTCTAGGAAAAGACAACAAAGGTTGCAACCTCATAATGCCCAACAGAATGAATCCATCAGGCAAGATAAGAATTTAAATGCAAGGGCTGTGAAAATCTAGCAATATAAAATGTTCATAAAAAGGATGAGGAAATACATATCAGTTGAACTGTCAATATAAATGGTCTCAATTCACCAATAAAAATAAATATATGGTACAATGGATCAGGAAGCAAAATTCAGCTATATGCTGCATACAAGAAACACACTTAATTAAAAAAATCATAGGCTGATTATTAAAGGGTAGAGAACAATACATCATATGACAGGAATCTGAAAAAAACAAGAGTAGATATTCTATTGATATAGGGGAAAGAGATGCAACTCCCTACTAGATGTTGGAAACACTAGTTCATGTTCTCTAAAATCAAAAAATGAATTCTAGGAACAATGGAGGTTAAAAGTAAGAACAATTTATTGAGTGGAAGATTGGTTTTGTCTACGAGAGACAGAAGGGAGACCAGAAAGTGGGTTGCCTGCCTACACTACTTTTCAAAGTTGCTTTATGCAGTAAAGCCATGTGGTGAGGTGGGTGCAAAGTGGGACAAAATGATAGGGTCCAGGGCTGAGGATTTAGCTCAGTGCTTCCAGCACCTGCCTTGCAAGTGCAAGGTCCTGAGTTCAATCCCAGGTACCAAGCAAAAAAACCAAAAAACCAAAAAACAAAAAACAACAGCTAAAAGACCCAAAGGAAATTTACAAGGTGCTCCTGAGGTGGGGTAAAATCATGACCAACCAATGAGATTACAATACAGTCACTCAGGTAATATTTATTAAATGGGGGTCAAATGGAGGATCAAGTCACATGGTAAGCATACAAGGATTTTCAGTAAGAGCGAGTCAGGGATATTTCCCAGTAAGTCTGGGTTAAGACCTTGGACCCCCACCCAGGTGATGGATATCTCTTTAGAATATCAATCACTGCTATTCATCCTACATGTGTGGTAGTTTCTCTCCTTTTACAATACTCAACTTCAGTGAATACATCTTCAGTGTCCTGCATGATGGCTCCTTGTGGGCTGGCCCTGTCTAACTGCCTACAAAATATCTAATTAATTTACCTATCTGCAATACTATTGCCACCAAAATGGAGTTCAAATCAAGACTAAGACAGATAAAGAAGGTCATTACATCCTTGTAAAGGGAACAATCCAAGAGGAAGAGATGACAATCATAAATATATATGCAGCAAATATGAGTACACACAACTAACTAAAACAAATATTAACAGACAAGGAAAATCAAATGAGCACTAATACAATAGTAGTGGGGAACCTCAATACCACACTGGCACATACAGATAGATTAACTAGAAGAAATATTAAAATGCAAATACTAGAAATCAACCAAACTCTTGAACAAATGGAATTAACAGGTGTTTGCAAAGTATTCCACTGAACAAAATCAGAATAAACATTACTTTCAGCTACACATGGTTTGTTCTTCAAATTAGACATATATTTAGTCATGGAACATGTTTAAGTAAATGCAAAGAAATTGAAGTTATCCCCTAACAGAGTCAAGGAAAAAAATCATATGATCATCTCAATAGATGCAGAAAAGCCATTCAACAAAATCCAACACCCTTTCATGAAAAAAACCTTACAACAAGTTGGAATAGAAGGTCTTTATCTCAACTTGACTAAGCCTATCAAAACCTAACAGACAACTTCATACTAAATGGTCACAAACTAAAAAATTTAATGCTAAAATCAGGAAGAAGACAAGGATGCCCAGTATCACCACTCCTGTTTAATATTGTTCTGGAACATTAGCCACAGCAATTAGAAAAAAGAAAGAAATAAAAGGAATAAAAATAGGAAAGGAAGAATTTAAAATGTCATTACTTCCTGATGATATTGTACATTATATAGAAGACCCAAAATGCTCGGCCAAAAGACTTCTAGACTTAATTGACAGATTCAGTAGAGTAGCTGGATACAAGTTCAACACTCAAAGAAACAATAGCCTTTTATATATACAAATAATAGACTCAATGAGAGAGAAATTATGAAAACAATTCCTTTTACAATAGCATCCAAAAATGAAATATTTAGGAGGCAATCTAGCAAAGGAAGCAAAACACCTCTTGACTGAAAACTAAAGCACTTTGAAAAAGGAGCTTGAGGAGGTTATAAGAAAATCGAAAACATCCCTTGTTCCTGGATAGGAAGAAGAAATATAGTGAAAATGTCCATACTTCCAAAGCTGTTATATAGGTTTAATGCAACACTGATTGAAATTCTAACAATGTATTTCACAGAATTAGAGAAAGCAATCCAAAAATACATTTGGAACCAGAAGAGACGTAGAATAGCAAAAGAAATTTTAGGCAACAGAGATATGGCTGGAGGATATTACAACCCCCAACTTGAAACTATACTACAAAGCTACTGTGATAAAAACAGCATGGTACTGGTAAAGAAACAGACCTGAGGATCAGTGGAGTAGATTAGAAGATCCAGACATGACTACAGATATGCTCAGCCACCTCATCTTTGACAAATGAGGCAACCATGCTCATTGGAGGAAACATAACCTATTTAATAAATGGTGTTGGAAAAACTGGATTTCAATATGCCAAAGATTAAAACTAGACCCATATCTATCACCATGCACTAAATTAAGATTGAAGTGTATTAAAGATTTAAATATTTAAGACAGAAGCACTAAATTTCCTGCAAGATACATTAGGTAGACCTCTTGAAGACATTGGTATAGGAAAAGATTTTATGAAGAGAACCTCAGTGGCACACGAATGTGCACAAAGAATCAATAACTGGTATTTTATCATATTAAAAACTTCTGCACTGCAAGAGAAACCACCAACAAAGCTAGTATACAACCTACAATGTGGGAAAAAATTTTCAGCAACTGTACCTCAGACAAAGGACTACTATCTAGAATATATAAATAATTGAAAAAAATCAGACCTTCCAAATTCAAAGATCCTGTTTAAAAATAGGCATCTGAAATTAACAGACATTTCTCAATGAAGCAAAAGTGGCAAATAAATATATGAAAAATATTCAAAATTACTTTTTATTCAAGAGATGCAGATGAAAACAACACTGAGATTCCACCTCATTCCAGAAAGAATGGCTGCTATTAAAAAAATCATCCAATATCAAATGTTTTCAGGGGTGTGGAGAGAAAAGAACCCTTCTCCATTGCTGGTGGGAGTGCAGACTGGTGCAACCACTGTGGAAATAAGTATGGAGATACCTCAAAGAATTAGGCTTAGAGGTCCCATTTGAATGAGCTATCCCCTGCTGGGTATCTTCTAAAAAGAATTAAAAATATTGTAACACAGTGATATATGTGCACCCATGTTTATGGCTGCATAATTCGTAATAGTGAAAGATTGGAAACAGCCCAAGTGCCCATCAACTGGAGGCTTGATAAAGAAGATTTTTTTTTTATAAAATGGAGCACTACTTACCCATAAAAATGAGAAACTAGAGACATTTATAGCTATATGATGTATATTGTGGCCATCCTATTAAGTGAAATAAATAGGACACACATGTAAATACTGAATAGTTTATCTAGTGTGAGAAACTGAAAGTGTAATTAAGGATACACATGGATGGAATTGACTAAAAACATATTTCCTGGATTCCATTTCTATTGCAATTCATATGACTGTATCAAAATTTAAACTAGGGAGAAGTTTGGCTTATGTGGAATCTGCTAGCTAACTGGAGTTTCTTTTCCAGACCACTATTTGTTCAAAGTTGGTTTTGGGGATCATTCTGAAACAAATCACATTCTCTGCTGTCTTGTTGGTGTTTGAGATGCTTTTTTCAGTTATTTGGAAAAATGTTTAAGTGCATTTCAGTTTGTTTTGGTTGAGTTCTTCTGTATTTGAATATTATTATAGTTTTCCCCCTTGCATTGTGCTTTTTTGAATAGTTTTAAATTTGTATATGTGTGTTTGAAAATAAAGTTATTTCAAAAATAAAATGAGGTGTGCAGAAGACACCTAATCACCCTGCTGCAGACAGGCAGGCACCTGGTTCCACACTACAAAGATGCAGAGGACACCAGACCACCAGAGCAAGGTACTGAGTCCTGCCGTTCCTGGCCCAGAGGGAGGGGCTTCTGAGCGACCATCCCACTGATCCTGGTCCAGAGGAAGGGGCTGCCTGGCCACCATCCCTCCCGCTGCTCCCAGCCCACAGGAAAGGGCTTTTGGGTCACCATCCCTACCAGTGCTCCCAGCCTCTGCCCCACCTCACCCAGCTCAGAGGAGGTAATCCATGAGGGTGCTAACAGCCCCCTGCCCCAGTCAAAATGAGTAAATAAGTCTCAAAACCAGACCTCCAGATCACCAACAGCAACCACAAAGGGAAATGAGATGAACCACTCTGATACTCAACCACCTGGACCCACTGAACTGGCAACAAAAGGGGATCTGGAAAAAATGAAATGACAGATAATTTCTCAGATAACAGGATAAATTGTGCCCCTAGTGCAAGACATGATTGATAAATCTAGAGAGGAGCTCAGGAACATGATGGAATCCCAACATAGGAAACAAATGGAATCCATAAAACAGATGCAAATAGATTTCCAGGACATGAAAAACTCCATTGAAAGTCTACACAGCAGAATGAGCCAATGTGAGGACAGAATTTCAGATATAGAAGATAAGATTACAATTAGTGACCAGGAAAAGAAAAATTGCTTCAACATTATAAGGGAACATGAGAAATCAATCCAGCAGCTGCTAGATGATGCAAAGAAGAATAACATAAGACTGATTGGGCTCAATGAAGAAACAGGAGAGTGTGGAGATGACATAAAAAATCTCTTCACAGAAATATTGGCAGAAAACTTCCCAAGCAGGGGAAAAGAGCTTGACATTCCGATAAGTAAGGAATATAGGACGCCAAATAGCCTTGATCAAAAAAATCTACACATAAGCATATAATTGTTAAGATTCCAGAAACACAAAAGAAGAACAAAGCTCTCCAAGCAGTGAGAGAAAAGAAACAAATCACATACAAAGGAAAGTCCATCAGAATCACAGCAGACTTCTCAACACAAACCATCAAGGCAAGAAGAGCTTGGAGTGACATATTCCAAGCCCAAAAGGAAAACAGCCTCCAACCCAGATTGATGTACCCTGAAAAACTATCTTTCAAAATGGATGGAGAAATAAGATACTTTCATGGCCAAGAGCACCTTAGGAACTTCGTGAATACCAAACCAGCACTCCAGAGAATTTTACACAATATCCTAGGAACAGACATTGAGGATCACAACCCCAGGAAGCAAAGCAGAATGAACCCATCTGGCACGACAAGAAATTAAATGTAAGGGAGGAGAACCCAACAAAAAGAAAAAGTCATGGCAATGACATGTCAATATGTTTCAGTTATAACCATCAATGTTAAGGGTCTCAATTCACCAATCAAAAGAAATAGACTGGCAGAATGGATCAAGAAGCAAAATCCAACAAGATGCTGCATACAAGAAACACACTGAATTCAAAAGAAAACTCATAGACTGAAAGTTAAAGGGTGGAAAACAATACTGCATGCAACAGGAACCCAAAAAAAAGCAGGAGTAGCTATCCTCTTTGCAGATCAAGTAGATTTCAAACCAACACTGATTAAGAGAGATGAAGAAGGACACTACATCCGTGTAAAGGGAAGAATCCAAGAGGAAGAGATGACAATCATAAATACCTATGCACCAAACACTAGTGCACCCAACTATATAAAACAAATACTAATGGACATGAAAGGTCATATATGCACTAAAACAATTGTAGTGTGGGACCTCAACACCCCACTGTCACAAATAGATAGATCAACTAGACTAAAAATAAGTAATGAAATACTAGAACTCAATCGAACTCTTGAACAAATGAACTTAACAGATGTTTACAGAGTCTTTCACCCCACAAAATCAGAAAACACATTCTTCTCAGCTGCACATGGATCATTCTCCAAAATAGACCACATAATCACACATAGAACATGTTTAAGTAAGTGCAAAGGAATTGAAGTTTTCCCCTGTATATTATCAGACCATAGTATGATGAAATTGGAGATCCATAGCAAAAGAAACTCAAAAAATTTCATAAACATGTGGAAATTGAACAACACACTTCTCAATAACCAATGGGTCACTGAAGAAATTAAAGAAGAAATCAGACAGTTCCTTCAATTAAATGACAAGGACAATACAACATATCGAAATCTATGGGACACAATGAAAGCAGTCTTAGGAGGGAAATTCATAGCAGTGAATATGCATATTAGAAAAACAGAATGAGCCCAATTAAACAACCTGATGCTGAACCTCAAGCTTCTAGAAAAAGAAAAGCAGGACAACCCCAAATCTCATACAATGGAGGAAATTATAAAGATCAGAGGAGTAATCAATGCAATGGAGACTAAGAGAACAATACAAAAAATCAATGAAGCCAAGAGTTGGTTCTTCAAAAGAATCAACAAAATTGACAAACCTTTAGCCAACCTTGTCAGAAAAAGGAAAGAAAAGGCCCAAATCCATGCATTTAGGAATGAAAAGGGTGAAATTACAACAGACCCAGCAGAAATCCAGAGGATCATCAATACCTACTTCCAGAACCTATACACCAATAAGATGGACAACACAGAAGAAATGGACAGATTCCTAGATACATATTAATTACCAAAGTTGAATGAAGAAGACCTAAAAATTCTGAACAACCCAATATCAACCAATGAAATTGAAAACATAATTAAAAACTTACCAACTAAGAAAAGCCCGGGCCCTGATTGCTTCACTGCTGAATTCTACAAGACATTTAGAGAGGAATTGCTGCCACTACTGTTGAAACTCTTCAATGAAATTGAAAGGGAAGCAATACTCCCAAATTCATTCCTGGAAGCAAGCATCACCTTGATTCCCAAAGCAGAGAAAGACTCAACGGAAAAAGAGAACTACAGGCCAATATCACTAATGAACATAGATGCAAAAATCCTTAATAAGATAATGGAAAACAGAATGCAGAAGATCATCGAGAAGATCATACACCCTGATCAAGTGGGATTCATCCCAAGGATGCAGGGATGGTTCAGTATACGAAAATCAATCAATGTAATACACCATATAAATAGAGCCAAGGACAAAAGCCACATGATTATCTCCATAGACACAGAAAAAACATTTGACAAAATCCAACATGCATTTATGATAGAAACCCTACAAAAAATTGGAATAGACGGTCTCTACCTCAAACTGATAGAAGCCATCTATGAAAAACCAACAGCCAATATCATACTAAATGGTCAAAAACTTACATCCTTCACAATAAAATCAGGAACAAGACAAGGATATCCACTATCACCACTCTTGTTCAATATAGTTCTGGAAACATTAGCTACAGCAATTAGACAAGAGAAAGAAATAAAAGGAATAAAGAAAGGTAATGAAGAAGTCAAATTGTCATTATTTGCAGATGACATGATACTCTATATAGAAGACCCCAAGAACTCCACCAAAAGTCTTCTAGACTTAATAACCAAATTCAGTCAAGTAGCTGGTTACAAGGTCAACACACAAAAATCACTAGCTTTCCTCTACACGAATGACAGACTCACTGAGGGAGAAATAGGGCAAATAATTGCTTTCACAGTAGCACCCAAATAACTGAAATACCTAGGAATCAAGCTGACGAAAGAAATCAAAGACCTCTTCTTTGAAAACTATGGCACCCTGAAAAGAGAGATTGAAGATGATATCAGAAAATGGACAGACATCCCCTGCTCCTGGGTAGGAAGGATTAATATAGTGAAAATGGCCATACTTCCAAAACTGCTATATAGATTTAATGCAATTCCAATTGAGATCCCAGCAGCATACTTCATAGGCCTTGAGAAAACAATCCAAAAATTCACTTGGAACAAGAAGAGACCCAGAATAGCAAAAGCAATTCTAGGTAACAGAGACATGGCAAGGGGTATCACAATCCCCAGCCTGCAACTCTACTACAAAGCTACTGTGATAAAACAGCATGGTATTGGCAAAGAAACAGACTTGAGGACCAGTGGAACAGATTAGAAGATGTAGAAACAGCACCAGACACACTCAGCCATCTCATCTTTGATAAAGGAGCCAAACACCCTCACTGGAGGAAAGATAGCTTCTTTAATAAATGGTGCTGGAATAATTGGGCTTCATCTTGCCAAAGATTAAAACTAGACCTGTACCTCTCACCATGCACTAAACTAAAATCAAAATGGATTAAAGATCTAAATATTAAAATAGAAACTCTGAACCAGTTGGAACAGAGGTTAGGTAGAACCCTTGAAGACATAGGTGTAGGAAAAGATTTTAGGAACAAAACCTCAGTTGCCCATAAACTAGCACAAACAATCCACAAATGGCATGTCTTCTCATTGAAAGGCTTCTGCACAGCAAGAGAAACCACCAGCAGTGTGAAGAGACAACCCACAATGTGGGAAAAAAATCTTCACCTGCTCTTCCTCAGACAAAGGTCTACTATCTCGAATCTATAAAGAACTTAAAAAGATCAGACCTCCCAAATTTAAAGACCCAATCCAAAAATGGGCATCTGAAATGAAGAGACATTTTTCAAAGAAGCAGAAATAGCAAGTAAATACATGAAAAAATGTTCAACATCGCTGGTCATTTGAGAGATGCAAATGGAAACAATGCTGAAATCCCACTTCACTCCAGAAAGAATGGCTGCTATCATGAAATCAACCAATAACAAATGCTGTCGGGGCTGTGGGGAAAGAGGAACCCTGCTCCACTGCTGGTGGGAGTGTAGACTGGTGCAAGCACTGTGCAAATCAGTATGGAGATACCTCGAAGAACTAGGACTGGAAGTCCCATTTGACCCTGCTATTCCACTGCTGGGGATCTTCCCCAAAGAATTAAAAGAATCATACCACAGTGATATATGTGCACTCATGTTCATAGCAGTGCAGTTTGTAATAGCTAAAACTTGGAAACAGCCCGAATGCCCATCAACTTGTGACTGGATAAAGAAAATGTGTTTTTTTTATAAAATGGAGTACTACTCAGCCATAAAAAATTAGAAATTAGAGACATTTATAGCTAAGTGGATACACATTGCGGCAATACTCTTAAGTGAAGTAAATAGGACATACATGTGTAAATACCGAAAAGTTTCTCTGGCGTGAGAAACTGAAAGTGTAAATAAGGACTAAATGTATAATAGGTAATGTGAAATAGAATGAAAAGGGGCAAAGGGAAAGGAAGTGGGAGGGCAAGGGGAAAGGATAGAAGGGAATGGGATTAATATGTGAAAATGGAAAAATAGGAACAAAATCTTTGTTAATAGGGAGGACTGGAGACTTTGAAGGGAATGCTGGGCAAGGGTGAAAAATAAGAACCAAGAAAGACTATGTAAAGGTGCAAATTTCCAATGATGAATGTCATTGTACTGTGTACCGAAAATGTACCAATGATTAGAATGAATAATCAATAATGTAAAATAGGAAGAAAAGGTCCAAAGGGGTAGGGGTAGTGGGAGGGGCAGGGGAAAGGAAAGAAGGGAAAGGAAAAATGATGAGAAATGGAAAAAGTGGAAATAAAGTCTTTCTAAATAGGGAAGGGTGGAGTTCGTGAAGGGAGGGCTAGGAATGGGGAAAAAATAAGAATCAAGATGCATTATATTAAGGTACAATTCTCAATGAGAAATGTAATTGTGTTGTTTACCTACAGTGTCCCAATAAAAGAATTTAATACGATAAATAAATAAATAAATAAAATGAGGAAACATAAGGCTCAAATCCATTCAATTAGGAATGGAAACAGTGAAATTAGAACAGCTTCAGCAGAAACTCAGAAGATCATCACTACCTACTTTGAGAACCTATTTGCCAATAAATGGAAAACACTGAAGAAATGGACAGGTTTCTAGATATATATGAACTACCAAAGTTGAATGAAGACCTAAATATTCTAAACACCACAATATCAATCAATGAATTTGAAAACATAATTAAACCTTAGGAACAAATAAAAGCTGTGGACCAGATGACTTCACTGTTGAATTCTACACAAAATTTAGAAAAGAACTATTTTCAGTACTGTTTAAACTATTCAATGAAATTGAAAAGGAAGCAATAGGTCCAAGTTCAATCCTGGAAGCAAGCATCACTTTGATTCCAAAATCAGACAAAGACACAACTGGCAAAGAAAACTGTAAGTCAATCTACTGAATTAACCTAGATGCATCTGAAATGAAGACACCTGTCAGACAAAGAAGGAGAAGCAGCAAATAAACATATGAAAAATTATTCAATATCATGGGTCATCTGTGACTTGCAAAGAAATAATGCTGTGATTCCATTTCACTCCTGAAAGAATGAGTGCTATCAAGACATCAACCAATAAGAAATGCTGGCAGGGTTGTGTGGAAAAAGGAACCATTCTCCACTGTTGGTGTGAGTGTAGACTGGTGAAAACACTGTGGAAATCCGTATTGAGATACCTCAAGAATCTAGGATTGGTGGTTCCAGTTGACCTCGCTCTTCCCCTGATGGGTATCTTCCCAAAAGAATTGGAACCATCATACCACAGCAACATATGTGCAACCATGTTTACAATGTCAGAGTTTGTAATAGCTAAATCTTGGAAACAGCCCATATGGCTATCAACTGGAGACTGGATGAAGAAGATGCGGGATTTTTAAAATAAAATGGAGCACTACTCAGCCATAAAGAATGATAAACTGGATACATTTATAGCTAAGTGGATGCACATTGAGGCCATAATCTTAAGTGAAATAAATATGACACACATGTGTAAATACCAAATAGTTTCTCTGGTGTGTGAAACTGAAAGTGTACATAAAGAAGAAAACATATAATAGATAATGTGAAATAAGAAGTTCCAAAGGGGAAGATGAAGTGGCAGTTGGGGGTAGGTTAAAGGAAAGAAGGGAAAGGAAAAATAAGAGAAATGAAAAAAGCAGAAAAAAAGTCTTTATATATAGGGAGGATTGGAGGGACTGAAAGAAGGGCAAGGGAATGGGGTAAAAATAAAAACCAAGATATATCATGGACAGGTACAAATTCCCAACGGTGAATGTCATCATAATGTATACCTAAAATGTAGCAATAAACTTAATGTATAAAAAAATAATAAGTTGTTCTCTGTAACGTAATCACTCCACACGATGAGTGTTAATGACATGTACTATGAATATGTACCAATCAAAAAACAAAAAAGAGATAACATATTGGTAACCTAATTTTATTACGGTGTATGAATATGAAAATATCAATTTATCTCTGATACATTTCTTTTATGTCTCTTAATGTACATATTAATATGTACATTAATATATGTAATTGAATGTCAAATAAACATAAATTAAAAATCACATCATACACAACTGGGACAATATAACTTTCTCCTTTTCAATTTGGGTGCTTTTATTTTCACTTCCAACTGTTCCAGCAAGGACTTTCACTAATATATGAGTGGGAGTGGGTTCTCTTTTCTCATTCCTGATGTTAAAGGAAACACTCCCAGTGGTTCCCTAATGTGTATCATGTTTTCACTGGGCTTGCAAAATGTAGCATTTATCTTGTTTATGTACATTTTTTTATATTGGGATCTTTTATCATGAGGGGATGTTCAATTTCATCAAATACTCTTTTTGTATCAATTGTGATGGTCATACAGTTTTTGGTCTTCATTTTGTTGATGTTATAATATCACATTCATTACTTTGTATATATTTAGCCATCTCTTTATCTCTGAGATAAATTTCATTTGCCCATAGTGTGTAGTACTTTTGTCGGACTGTAGGATTTAGTTCACCAATATTTCATTAAGGATTTCTTACCTGTAGTCATAAGACATATTATGCTATCAGATTTTGTCCTTTATTTTGTTATCAGGGAAATGATTACCTTATAGAATGAACTTGGATTAGCTTTCACCACTTCAACTGGAAAAATTTGAGAAAAAATAAACAATTTTGTTAATGTTTGGTAGAATTTAGCAGTGAAAACATGAGGCCCTGGACTTTATTTTAACTATTGTTTGACAGAACAGTTCTTATTAGTGATTTGTTCTTTCCATTTATTTCTGAGGTATTCCAGTAATATTTCTTCTCATTTCAATCTAGGTGGGTATTTGTGTCTAGAGGTTTACCCACTTAAAGTTTCCCCATATTTTTAATATACAAATTTTCACAGTAGTTTCTTCTGAATATTTTATTATGGTGATATTATTTGTATTTTTTTCTTATTTATGACTTCATTTATTTGTGTCTCTTACCTTTTTAAATCAATCTAGCTAAAAGTTTTAAATTTTTGTTTATATTTCAGAAAACTAAATTATTTTTCTTATGCTTTGTATTGTATTTCTAGTCTGTTTCATTGATTCTCATTTCTGTTTCATTTTCTTCTTTCTAGTAACTTATTTTATTCTTTTACAATTTTATTGAGGCAAAAATTTCAATAACATATGCACAATATTTCTTGTTTTCTATAGTTGTTTATTTCTCCCTCTAATCTTGTCCAACTTCTTTTTGTTCACCCATAACTTTGATGGGTGGAGTTAATGTTTTTTCTCTCATTATTTTAAATTTCTCATTTAATCTTCTCATTGATCCATTGGTCATTTACAAATGTATTGTTTAATAAGCATGTATTTGTGCATTTTCTGAAGTTCTTCCTATTATGGACTTCTAGTTTTAAACCATTTCTTTTAGAAAGAGTGCTTGATATGACTTCAGTGTTCTTTAATTTCCACAGACTTCTCTTGTGGCCTAAAAATGTGTCTTAGATAACAGTCCAACTGTTCTTTAGACTACTTTGGCTTCTTTCTTGTCAGATGGAATGTATCACATATGTTATTAAATCTATTTAGTTCAAAATGTTGTTAGTCCATTACATTCTCACTAATTTTCTGGTTGAATGAACTTAAAGTTATGTATGGATATTTGTTATGATTATTGTAGGCAATTCATGTCACCCTTTAGATCCTTAATATTTGGTTAATATAGAAACTGTGACTTAAAATATGGTGTGGTTAAAAATTTTAAATATTACAGTGAAATACTCATTACCATTAATCTCTCTCAAACTACTCCTCACTTTTTTAAACTACATCTCACACTATTGTCACTTTCTAAAATAGTTCTGGAAGTGCTCCTCAGTGAAAGTCTTTATGAGCTGTGATAAAAAAATATTGTGAATGCTGCCACTGTTGCCAATTACTATCAATCGAGTATCTCAGAAAAACATGGAAAATAAAAATGATTAATGTGCCATAAGTGTATATAAATATATACTGTACATATAGAGTTTTCCCCAAGGATATTTTCAGCCCATTAAATTATCTCTGTCATTCTCACCCTTGTATTTCAAATCCACAGCATACAATTCATATATTTTCATAGCAATAGACCTATGAAATGCTTCCCTCTCTCCTTCTACATCATGTAAATGTTGATTTTAAAACAGTCAGAATCATTTCATAATTGTCTATCACTTTCCATCTCTGACAAATGACTGTTGTGACCACACTCACTACTTTGGGGCTTGGATCCATCATATTTCCAAGATTTGGAAAATATTCTGTAGTTATTTGTTGAATAAATTCTTGTACCCTTAGATACTAAATCTAACACCTCTTCCAATTCCAGTGACGCTTGGAATTGCTCCTTTAGAGTTACCTTGAAGTTCTCAGATCATCTGATTGTCTCTTATTGATTTTTTAGTGTTATTTAGTAAATGTTCTAGTACATCAACTTTGTCCTCCAGTCCTAACATTTTACTTTCTGTCTGACCATGATACTTCCAAAGCTTTGCATTGAAGTTTTTATTTTCTTGATTTCTACTTGATTCTTTTTAATGAGTTCTAATTCTCCCTAATGTGTTCATTCTTATGCTGCATTGTGTTCCATAATTTATTCAGCTGTTTATTTCCATCTTCTCTAGCTCACTTTTAATATTATAATTTATTTATTCAGCAGCTTATTTACACTACTTTTAGTCCATTAATCATCATAGTAATTACTTAAGCTTCTTATTTGTCTCTTCTTTGATTTCTTTAATTATTTTTTCTTTGTCCAGAAATTCACTTCTTTATCTGTGAAATGAGTGAGGAATTGAGTTTTGCAGGTATCTTATTGCTTTGTTTTCTCAGGAATCTTCCATTGTTGTATTGAAAGTTGTAGCTCTCTTAGGAGAGAAAACTCTGTGAGTATACTAGAAATGTCTTTGTTAAGTGCAATTCTCCCTCTGATGTGCCTTTGACCCTGGGTATTGTTCAGTGTACAGACACCTACTCCATCTCCTCAAGTACTAGTCTCAGTCTATATTCACTGCCTTTTGTGTGTGAGGATAAGCCATAATGACAATGCACAAAGAATCAGTCATATACCAATACTTAATTTAATACTTATTGTAAACGTTTTGAAGTCTTTCAGTAAGGCATGAAATTGAAGGTATACTAACCATGAAGAATAGGCTGGGAAATATGTGAAGAAAAGTGGAAGGGTGAGGATAAATGAGATAAAACAAAAAGGAGAAACAAAAATATTTTAAAAATAACTAGAGACATTTATATCTAAATGGATGTACATTGAGGCCATACACTTTAGTGAAATAAATAGGACACACGTGTAAATACCGAATAGTTTCTCCAGGGTGAAAAGCTAAAAGTGTGAATAAGGTTCAAATAGTATAATTGAAAATGTAAAATAAGAAGAAAAGGTCTAAAGGAGTAGGGGAAGTGTAAGGGGTATGGGGAGGAAAGAAGGGAAAAAGAAATAATATGAGAAAAGGAAAAAATGGAAACAAGGTCTCTGTAAATGGGGAAGGGTGGAGAGGGTGAAGAGAGGACAGGGAAAAGGGGAAAAATAAGAACCAGGATACATCATGTAAAGGTACAAGATCCCAACGATGAATGTAACTGTATTGTATACCTAAAATTTGCCAAGAAACTTAATGAAAAAAATTTTTAAATAGATATTCATGGCACTATGTTTATACACAGATATTAGAGGGGAAGCACAGGAAGTTCTGGAGGTTATGTGAGGGGCCAGAGTGAATGATCAGGAAAAAAAAGAAGTGGAAATAGAGAGATGCTTTTTGTGGGTTTGGAACGAATTAATGTTATTTTTCTGCCTGTGGAAACCCAATGTTGAGGATTGGTAAAAGACCCTTGGTGAGGAAGAAATGAACAAGTCAATGTAAATTACTGTAGAAATAAAAACAATCCACACCCATGCACAATTGTATACATACTTCTTGCAGGCTTATGCTTTAGAAGTGAAGTTGATCTGAATGTGCCTGACACTGCACACAGTGCATTGATTTGGCAGGTGGGAGTGTCAACACTCTGCCCTATTCCAGTCCCAGTATCATTAGCCCACCATATTCTGGAGCCTCGGTATTTCTCAGAATCTTTGATCAGCATTTACTCTGCTCCCTCCATTGAGTTTCAGCCATGGTTCTCTACCAGCTACTGACTTTTTAAACTGCTCCCCATCCTGGGACTTCTAAGTCATTTCTGTCAGCTTTCTCAGTCTTCTGTTATTTCAATGACCTTTGAAATCAGTGAAAAGCTTTTCTCAGTTAGTGCAAACAGTTTCCCTTTTTTCCTACCTTCTTCCCATTGAAGTTTTCTTGATTTCCAGGGTAGCTAGATCACCAGACCTGTGTGGGTTCTGGGCCCCTGGCCAAGGAATTTGTTTGCTGTCACCATCTGTGATTCTGTACTGTTTTCTGACAGGAAAACTGCAGAGTTCCAGGGGGCTGGGGACAGTGTTATTTGAGGAAAGTGAACAGCTGTGGTACTCCTTACTTTTTTCCCTAAAAGTTTTGTGTATCTCATAGGCTGAGTAATTCTCTAGACCTGGGCTGGAATCTGCATCAGTCATTTGTGTATGTTGTCATTTTCACAGATGATGAAATTTTTATCTTTTTGTGTGCATTGATACTTTCACCTATATGAAATGCTTCACTATAACTCCGATAATTTTCTTTTGTCTGAAATTTTCTTTTTCTTATATTAATATAATTTTTCCAGTATGTTTAATTACAATGTCCCTCATTTGTCCACCACAAATATTTTCTAAGATATTCAATGTATGTTGGGAACCACAAACAGTACCAGACTGTAAGCTATGTTCATATTTATAGAAAATATTTCTACTTTTTAAATTAATGGAATCATGAGTAATTTTCATTGGAAAATTTAAATTGCCAACATTATTAGTCTCATTCTGTGGGGCATTATTAAATAAAATGATCTCTACTTAAAAGTAACTACTAGGGCTGAGTCATGGTTTGGCCTTTTTGTGCATTTAAAAATATTTTTTAAGTTGAGTACATGTACAAAAAGAAGAATAAAGTAATAATGAGGGAAAGGAGATGATCCCTGTCAGCGATCCCTGACAGTGTTTGAGGGAGAAAGACCATCTTTGCTTCTGGTGGATTTTTAACTGAGTTTAAATTTCCTTAATTCTAGCCAAAATTTAAAAACAAAATCAAATTTATCCAAAAGAAAAAAAGTAGCCTTATCTTTATAACGATAAGAAATTGCACAAGTTCAATATTCAAAAGAAAAATGGTGAAAAAGAAACTGAAAATTTGTAAAAAAAAATTTTTATTAAGATTTAATCTTTATTTTGAAATGGAAGACTTCCTTTTCCTGGATGTATTCTTCATTTATTTTCAATACTTTTAAATGTATCATATATGAACACATTATGTTCTTTTTCTTACATTCCTTCTTTGTCATTATTTATTTGCAACTCTTTAGCTTAGGTTTTTTTAACCATTCTTTTAAAAATACAGTGGTCTACACTATACAACATATTAACCTAAAATACTTTTACAGATCATTTCATTAAATATCAGTGGAACAATATTTTTCTCATAACCAGTGAATGTACTATAGGAGAAACCACAAAACACATCTGAACACATACTTAAAAATAAAAAGCATTTCACATGTGAAAAAATAACTATCAAAATATACCTTTCAAAAAAATGAAAGGAATAAAAGCAGGTTTCTAAATAACAGTATAAAACAAAATCAGTGGAACATCAATATCAACTGAAACAAGATACAAAGTATTAACTTACATTAATAAGTACATTAATAAGTACATTAATAAGTACATTAGTTTGCTGTCTCCTAGGAGCAAGAGAATTAGAAATTCATTTCTTCTCCCAAGAAAAATTTCAGGAGTCACAAAGAATTTAGCAAATGTCCAACTGGGGCAAAAGTTCCATTGTGGCCACACAGGCACAGGAAAACTCCTACAATATATGGAGGGTGAGAAAGAAATCTAGATAAAGGAAAGAAATTGAAGAAACTCACCAGATCCAAATTTGGTATCAGGAGGATTTATAAAGGAGACCTGTACTCCCACAGTAGCATGGCACCCCTTACACCCTGAGACTTTCATATTTATTGGATCAAATGCCCTGAATAAGGGGATTCACAGAGATATACCACTAAAACTGAGAGCTAAAATTAATGATATCAGTAAGAATTAAAATGGGGGAAGGAGAATTATAGAAGCAGGGAGGCGAGAGGAAGGATATTTTAAAAAGAAACAACATATTATGCATATGCACCTAATTCCCAAGATGACTGTAAACTGCATGTACTGCAAACATGAACTAAACATGTACTTAAAAAAAAGACTCCTAATTGGTCTGTTGATCCCAATGGGAATAGGATCACAATGATGGTGACTGAAAGCTGACAGTAGGTGTTTGAGAGGGCACTGGTAGGCCCTTGGGGAAGCTGAAGACAGATGCACAACCCTGATTAGGAACCCAGAACTGAGCACTGAGGAGACTGTTGCTCTCCTACTACATGAGCTGACAGTGACTTCGAAAGGTTGAATCCTGGGGAGAAAAGAGACAGGTACTGGAACTGGCACTAACTCCTTCCTCCCCAAACACTGGGGATGTTTGCTTTTGCAGAACATCCTGCTCATGACCCAGTCAGTACTCAAGTGGAAGCCCCATCTCAGCATGCCAGAAGCTACTGAATGATGGGAGACAGTGTGGAAAATGAGCTGAGAAAAAATATAATCCAGAGGATAATGAAGCTTAATACCCATTTATTTATAAGATTCTGAAATGTTAAAATTTACATTATTCAATCATTATAGATTAAAATATCCAATAAAAACTACAAAAATATGTTTGGTAGCCAGTTTTAGTTTTCTCCATGAGAGTCTAAAAATGTATGATTATTTAAAAGTAAAACAACAACCAATACATTAATTGGTTTGATGTTTACATTTTAAGAGGAAATTACTCTTGAGTACTATGAGTTGATCCATAACATAAGAGAGAAATGCAAAATATATACGATAATATTTTTGGAAACTTAAGTGCATTAGGAAAATATAAAATGGAAAATCTTTTAGATAATGAAAACAGTGAAAAGTTTAATAGAATATTAGGTGATATAGAACAGTTGAAATGAAAATCATAGGTGTATTATCTAACTCCTTGTTGCACTCTTAAATAATATTTTCAGACCATTCTTGATGTCTTTATTCCTTAGACTGTAGATGAAGGGGTTTAGCATGGGTGTGACCACACTGTCCATCACTGAGGCTGTTGCAGTTGAGTATGAGTTTTGGGCAAGAGCAGAACTAAGGTACACACCTAGGCTTGTGCCATAGAATAAAGAAACCACTGAAAGGTGAGATGCACAGGTGGAAAATGCTTTATACCTCCCCTGAGCTGATGAGATTGCATGTATGGAGGAAACTATCTTAAAGTAAGAGTGAAGGATGCCAGCAAGTGGACCACCACCCAGCAGCACAGTGCTAACATATGTCACCACATCATTATGAAAGGTGTCAGAACAGGCAGAGTGGACTATTTGATTTAGTTCACAGAAGAAATGTGGGATTTCCAAACCAGTGCAAAAGGTCAGCCGCAACACCATTAAGCTGTGTAACAGGGCATTTAGGACACTCAGGATCCAGCATGCTAGAACCAGCAACACACAGAGCTGGGGGTTCATGATGACTCTGTAATGCAGTGGGTGGCAGATGGCCACATAGCGGTCATAGGACATCACAGTCAACAGAAAGATGTCCAACATTACAAGTAGTACAAAAAAATACACTTGAGTGATGCAGCCTTCATATGTCATGACTTTGCTCTGTGTCTGAATGTTCATGAGCATGTTTGGTACTGTGGTGGAGGTGAAACTGATGTCCACAAAGGACAGATTGGAGAGGAAGAAGTACATGGGTGTGTGCAGGCGGGAGTCTGACACTGTGGCCAATATGATGAGCATGTTCCCTAGCACAGTGGCCAGGTACATGGACAGGAAAATTCCAAACAGCAAAGGCTGTAGGTCTGGGTCATCTGAAAATCCCAGAAGAACAAATCTTGCAATTTGTGTGTAATTTCTTGATTCCATATCGTTGATGTAACCTGCAGAGTGAAAGGGACACACACACACACAGAGACACACACACACACACAAAGACAGAGAGAGAGAGAGAAAGGAGAGCAAGGTGTATGAGTGGTGACAAACAAAAACAACTTGCACTAGTCACTTCTCATAAATGTTATCACTTATTTTCTATAGTCAAATACCTTATTTTTATGTTTCATGTACTTTTAGGTTCCCTTTAATAGCTCTGTCTATCATCTCTGGTGAGGAATTTCTATCCAATGTTCAGCTTTCCAACAAGAGATCATGTGTTTGATTATTGTAAAGAAAAATTCTTTCATACCTTATAAAATTATTAATGAATATAAATCTTAAAAGAACTGTCTAGATAATATATTTACAGAGCAAACATCAATCGTGCATAAAATATAATGTTAGAGAAACTACACAGACTTTAAATGTTGTATAAGATGTGAGACCATAAAAAATGCCTGAAAGAAAAGGAAAGAAAATAAAAATTGAGTCGGATATTTATTATTTTTTCATTTTCTTTAAACTGACTTTCAAGTAAGAACAGTAGACAGGATGACATTTGAACAAAGAACTCAAGAAGATGGGATGAGTGCCACCGAGGTCACTGGGGAGGTTTTGTATGTAGGAGAAACAAACAGTGCTAGGCCTAGGGAAACATACATCATTCAGATGTTCAAGGCCATGAAGGAGGAGTGTTATGGAAAAAAAAAGCAAGAGGTTAGGGTGTGACTCGGATGTGAAGGCTGAATGTGCTGGTCTTCTAAAAGCCAAGAGTAGAATAGTCATAGTCAGAGGTTGTGAAACACAGAGAGGAAGGGAGGATAAATTGGGTCAAATAGTGAGTAATGAAACACATTGAGAAGAATTAAGGCATAGTATTCAGTGGTACAATTTTTATTATAATTAAAAACACATTTTTTATACTTCAAAATAGCTAGACATGGTATTGACTGTTCCCAACACAGAAAACATTAAATGTTTCAGGACATGGATACTCTGATTACCATAATATCACATTTTACCACAAAAAGATGCAAAATTATTATGCCTATTAAAACTAAAAGGTTTAAAATATTTCTCATGGCAACCACATCTGCACAGAGATCACAGAGCTTAGAGCAACAAACCAAGGTAAAAAATCTTGGTGGTACCAATTACACTTGTTATTTCATACAATTATAGTTAGACACAGAGACTCATTATTTTTGAGCTATGAAATATGATGATAATTGTATTCAACTCATTAGGATCTTGTAGAAAATAAATGAGTTCAGATTCAAGGATAATTTAATTTAATTTTAAAAGAGGAAGAGAGAGGAGAGGTGATGTGAGACAGCATTGGAGTGGAGCTACACCGCCCCATTCTGGACCTCCCAGCCAGTAGTGGACAGGTGAGAAGTGGAGCCACACATTGCCTGAAGCAAAACTCCAGAATCCCCCCACCCCACCGCCTCTGGCTTCTTGGTTGTGCCTGTACCTGGATCCACAACCTAGAGGCACAGGGGGTCATAAAGGCCATTGTCCTGAGCTCCAGAAGATAGAGGAGAAGTGAACAACAGAAAGAGGACCCCTCTCAGGCTCCTTGATGAAAATTGAAGTGCCCTGGAAAAGTGAAGAGAATCTCTATAGTAAAGTCACACCAGACCACCATAGTTAGTAAGTTGGAGGGATCACCACCTCCCTTGAGAACCTGGAATATCTTCAGGAGAAGGGCAGCTGGGACCTGTAGTAGTACCTTGCAGAGCTCAACCCTGCAGGAGATCAGGCAGCTGAACTTGGGCCTTGCAGCCAGAAATAAGCCTGAATCTCAGGGGTCTGCTGCTGGCTTGGTGAGACTACTTGACTTAGACCTCCACACTGCAGCCCACGTTGTCTATTGTGACAGCAGATGCATAGGCTGAAGAAGGCCCTTCATTTTTATTTTTCATTTTCAAAATTATTTTTTCTCTCATTTTTAATTTTTATTTGTTTTTTTCTACTTTTCAATTTTTTTCTTTCTTCTTTTGCTTTTTTATCTCATTTCTCTCTCTCACTCTCTTGCTCTCTCACTGTCCCACATTGTTCTGCATCTCCCTTTTTTTTCCTGTTCCTGTCGTAATTCAGTTTTCTTCTTTCTTTTTCTTTTCTTCTCACTTTTTTCTTCTCTCAATTGTCATTAGTTTCAAAGAAAAGTGAATACAGTTTCTAGCTTCCCTATTGCTGATAGGTTGTTCTGTCCTTGTCTTTGATCTTTCATTCTATCTTTCCTCTTGTCTTCAATAATTCCCTGTAGAGTTTGCGTGATCTTCCTGTGTCCTCTGGCCTTACTTCTAATCTTTCCCTATCCTTCTACCTGTATATTCCCGTTCCCAACTCCTTCTAATTCCTCTCCCAAATGGTAAAGTTGCTATATTAAAGAGTCTATTCACTATAAATGTATTTTCAGCTTGTCCTCAATTTAGTTTTAATTCATATGGTTGAAGGTGATAGATTAATAACTACCACAAGTTGTTATTTTCTAAGCTGTACTGTATATTATTGTTATTGCTGATTGTATCACTTGAGCTAAGGTGCTGTGATTGATCTTATCAGTTATCCTCCTGGTATAATGAAAATGAGATAGCCACAGAGTCATTAGAGACTCAAACCCTTAAGACCAGATGTATCTGGAAGACAACTCTGAGAAGCAATCATTCTATTAGGGTTCTAAGTACAAGCAAAATTATACCTACAGTAACTAATATTGAATTATCAACCCAGGAACTAAACCAAGGACAGAACAAACAACAAAAATAAAAATGAGAAGACATTTAAGCAAGACTCAATTCTAGACTTCCAGCACACCAAAGGCAAACTCTGAGGAAAACAAGGTGGAATATTCTGATAATCAACCACCTGGATGCCCTGAACTGATAGCACAGGAAATAACAAAACAGATGAACATGGATCTAGAAAATTTTGAAACAGAAATAATTTCCCAGATAACTACAGAGATTTTGAGCACAATGAAAGACATGATTAGAGACTCCAGGAGAGAAACAGATAAAAAAAAGAGATGAGTTTGGGACCATGATGGAACCCATGGATGTCCAACATAGGAAAGAAATGGAAATCCTGAACATCCAACGTAGCAATTCATGAAACTGATTCAAACAGATATCCAGGAGGTTACAAACTCTATTGAAACTATACACCCCAGAATAAGCCAATCTAAGACAGAATATCAGATATAAAAGACATGATGGCAGTCAGTGAGCAAGAAAATAGTGATCTCTGAAAACCAGTAAGGCACCACTAGAAATCAAACCAACAGCTCCTAGATGATGCAAAGAAGAATAATATAATGCTGATAGGAGTCTAAAAAAGGATGAAAAAGTACAAATGACATAAAAAAAACACTTTTCACAGAATTAATGACAGCAAACTTCCCAAACAGATCAAAAAATTTGACATAAAGCTAAGTGAGGCATATAGGACTCCAACTAGCCTTGATAAAAAAATCTACACCTAGACATATAATAATCAAGATCCCAGAAGCCCAATAGAAGAATAAAATATTACAAGCAGTTAGAGAAAAGAAACAAATCAAATGCAAAGAAAAGCCCATCAGAATCACAGGAGCCTTTTCACCACAAACACTCAATTCAAGTATAGCCTGGAGTGAGGTATTTCAAGCCCTAAAAGAAAACAACCAACCTGGACTGATGTATTCTGCAAAACTATCTTTCAAAATTGATTGGGAAATAAGATACTTGCATAGCAAAGAACACCTGAGAAACTTCATGAATACCAAATCAACACCCCAAATCATTCCAAAAAATATCCTAGAAAAAAAGGCAATGAAGGGTACACCATGAGACCCAACAGAGCAAATCCATCAGGCAAGGCAAGAAATTAAAAGGAGAGGGTGAAAAAATAGAAAAGAGGCAACAACAGGAAGATAACATGACAAAGATAAATCAATACCTGTCAGTTATAACCATCAATGTTAATGTCCTCAACTCACCAATCAAAAGCAGCAGACTGTTAGAATAGATTAAGAGGCAAAATCCTATAATATGCTGTATACTAGGAGCACACCTATTTCAAAAAGAGACTCATAGACTGAAAGTAAAAGGATGGAAAAATGTTTTCCATGTGAGAGGAACCCAGAAAAAAACAGAGGTAGCTATGTTCTTTACAAAGTAAATTTCAAAGCAAAACTAATTAAGAGAGACAAAGAAGGCCACTACATCCTTGTAAAGGAAACAATCCAAGAGAAAGAAATGACAATCATAAATATATATCCACTAAATACTAATACCCCAACTACAAAAAACAAATATTAATGGACATAAAAATCCAAGTAAGAACTAATACAATTGTAGTGGGGGACATGAATACCCCACTGTCACAAATAGGCAGATCATCTAGACACCAAATCAACAATGAAATAATAGAATTGAACCATACTTTTGAACAAACATACTTAACTGATGTCTACAAAGTGTTCCACACAACAAAATCAGAATATACATTCGTTTCAGCTGGGCACGTGTCATTCTCCAAAATAAACCACATAGTAGTTCATAGAACATATTTAAGTAAGTGAAAAGGAATTGAAGTTATCTCATGTATATTGTCAGATCATAGTGCAATTAAACTGGTGATCAATAGCATGAGAAACCTCAAGGACTTCACAAACACATGGAAATTGAATAACACCCTCCTGAAAAACCAATGCATCACAGAGGAAATTAAAGAAGAATTTAGACAGGTTTTGGAATTAAATAATAATCCCAGTACAACATACAGGAATCTATGGGACACAATGAATGCTGTTTTATGAGGGAAATTCATTGTGAATGCCCACACCACAAAAGCAGAATGAGCTCAAATAAACAACCAAATGCTGAATCTTAAGCTCCTAGAAAAAGAATAGCAAGATAAACCTAAAGCTTATACAAGGGAGGAATTATTAAGATCAGAGCAGAAATCATTGTAATGGAGACTAAAAGAACAATACAAAAAAATCAACGAATCAAAGAGTAGTTTTTTTAAACGAATAAATAAAATTGATAAAACCTTAGCTAACTTTATCAAAAAAGGAAAGTAAAGGCTCAAATTCTTGCAATTAGGAGTGAAAAAGGTGAAGTCACATCAGATCCGGCAGAAATCCAAAGGATCATCAATAGCTACTTTGAGAACCTGTACTCTAACAAAGTGAAAACACAGAAGAAACGGACAAATTTCTAGATATGTATGAATTACCAAAGTCGAAGCCAGAAGATATAAAAATCCTAAACACCCCAATTACAAGCAGTGAAATTTAAAATGTAATTAAAACTTTACCAACAAAGAAAACCCCACCTCCTGACTTCTTCACTGCTGAATTCTACAAGACACCAGGAGAAGAACTATTGCCACTACTCTTTAAATTTTTCAATGAAATTGAAAGGGAAGCAATAGTCCCAAATTCACTCCTAGAACCAAATGTTACTTTCCTTCCAAAACCAGGGAAGACTCAACCAAAAAAGAAAACTACAGGAAAATCTCCATAATGAACATAGATGCAAACATCCTCAATAAGATAATGGTAAACAAAATACAGAGGTTCATCAGGAAGTTCATACATCCTGACCAATTTGGATTTATCTCATGGATGCAAGGATGGTTCAACATACATAAATCAATAAATGTAATACACTTTATTAACAGAGTCAAAGACAAAACACTGTGATCATCTCAATAGATGCAGAAAAAGCATTTGATAAAGTTCAAGATCTATTTTTG
Source organism: Heterocephalus glaber (assembly GCF_053883595.1). NCBI lineage: Eukaryota > Metazoa > Chordata > Mammalia > Rodentia > Bathyergidae > Heterocephalus > Heterocephalus glaber. The sequence goes on from NW_028258409.1 coordinate 111,151, forward strand.
AAAAATGCCCTGCAGAAAATTGGAATAGACAGTCTTTATCTCAACTTGATAAAGGCTATCTATGAAAAACCAATAGCCAACATCAGACTAAATGGTCAGAAACCTTCATGCTAAAATCAGGAACAAGTTAAGAATATCCACTATCACTATTCATGTTCAATATAGTTTTGGAAACATTAGCCACAGCAATTAGACAACAGAAATAAATAAAAGGAATAAAGAAAGGAAAGGAAGAAGTTAAACTAACATTATTTGATCATGATATGATATTCTACATTAAAGACTCAAAAACCTCTGCAAAAAGACATTTAGGCTGAATTGACACACACAATAGAGTAGCTGGATACAAGGTAATCACTGAAAAATCAATAGCCTTCTTGTACACAAATAGATTCACTTAGAGAGAAATTAGGGAAATAATCCCTTTCACTATAGAGGCCAAAAAATGAAATAACTAGAAATCAATCTAATTAAGGAAGCAAAAGACTTCTACATTGAGAACTGCAACATGATGAAAAACAGAGATCAAAGAGGAAATAAGAAAATGTAAAAACATCCCTTGTTCCTGGGGAGGAAGAACCAATATAGTGAAAATGGCCATACTTCCAAAATTGCTATACAGATTCAATGCAACCCCAATTGAAAACCAAACAGTATTTTTCATAGAACAAGTGAAAACAATCCAAAAATTCACTTGGAACTAGAAGAGACCTAGCATAGGAAAAGCATCTCTAGGCCACAGAGACATGGCAGGGATTATCACAATCCCCAACTTGAATCTACACCACAAAGCCACTGTGATAAAAACACCATGGAACTGACAAAGAAACAGGCCTGAGTATCAGTGGAATACACTAGAAGATGCAGAAACAACTTCAGACATACTCAGCTACCTCATCTTTGACAAAGGAGCCAACCATCCTCACTGGAGGAAAGATAGCCTCTTTAATGAATGTTGTTGGAAAAACTCTATTTCAACTTGCCAAAGATTAAAACTTTCACCATTCACTAAACTAAAATCAAAGTGGATTAATGGTCTAAATATTAAAATAGAAACACTAAACTTGCTGGTAGTTAAGTTAGATAGAAGTCTCAAAGACATTGGCATAGGAAAAAATTTTATGAGCAAATCCTCAGTAGCACAAAGAATCAACACTGGGGATCTCATATTATTAAAAATCTTCTGCACTGCCAGAGAAACCACAGAGCTAGGAGACAACCTACAATGTGGAAAAAAATTTACCACCTGTTCCTCAGACAAAAGTCTTCTATCTAGAATATAAAAAGAACAAAAAATCAGACTCCCCAAATATAAAGACCCAATTCAATAATGGGCATCTGAAATGAACAGACATTTTTCAGACAAAGAAGTAAAAACAACAAATAAATATATGAAAAAATGTTTAATATCCCTGGTTATTTGAGAGATGCACATGAAAACATTGCTGAGATTCCACCTTACCACAGTAAGAATGGGTGCTATCAAGAAATCAACCAATAACAAATGCTGGAGTAGTTGTCGGGAGAAAGGAACCCTGCTCCACTGCTGGTGGGAGTGTAGACTGGTGCAACCGCTGTGGAAATCAATATGGAAATACCTCAAATACCTAGGATTGGAAGTCTCAATTGACACAGCTATCCCTCTGCTGGCTGTCTTCCCAAAAGAATTAAAAGTATCATACCACAGTGAAATATGCTCACCCATGTTTATAGTGGCACAGTTTGTAATAGCTAAAACTTTGAAACAGAACAATTGCCCATCAACTTGAGACTAGATAAAGGAGATGTGGTTTTTTTTTTATAAAATGGAGTATTACTCAGCTGTAAAGTATGAGAAATAGAGTCATTTATAGCTAGGTAGATGCACATTGAGTCCCTAATCTTAAGTGAAATGAATAAGACACACGTGTAAACACCAAATAGTTTCTCTGCTGTGAAAAACTAAAAGTATAACTAAGAATCAAAATGTGTAATAGATATTGTGTAATAAGAAGAAAAGGTCTAAAGGAGAAGGCAAAGTGGGAGGTGTAGGGGAAAGAAAAGGGAAAAGAAAAATGTGAGAAAAGGAGAAAAATGGAATCAAAGTCTTTTTAAATAGTGAAGGGTGGGTGGTGAGGGAGGACAGGGAAATGGGGAAAAAATAAGAACCAAGATACATCGTGTAAAGTTACAAGATCCCAAAGATGAATGTAACTTTACTGTATACCTAAAATATACCAATAAAGTTAATGAAAAAAAGAAAGTATTGAAATAATTCATGTGTATATCCACATGAATTGAAATACATACTATAAAGGGATACCACCTGTATGTATCACGGCATCATTCAACATAACCAAGTTATGAAATCAACTAGGCACCCATCAATGGAAGAATAGATAATTAAAATGTGGCATATGTGCATATTAATATATTGTTCCCTTATATTAATGATTTGTCACTTGCAGCAGATGGATAGAACTGAAAGACATTATGGTAAATGAAATGAGTCATACACAGAACAACAAATACTGCAGGTCCTTGTATGTGGAAGCTAGAAAAATTGATCACATAGAACAAAAAATGATATAATGGTCTCCTGAGTCAGGAAGGGAAAAGGAAGAGGAGAATCAGTGAAAGATTAGATGACAGGCACCCAGACACAGTCAGATCTGTGGAATTGGTTCTGTTTTTATATAGCAAAGTAGGATAAATACAGTCTACAGCAATCTATAACATACTTCAAAATAAGAACAGTCTGAAGTGTCATATCTATGAGAAATAAATGTTTGAAGAGCTAGAAATACTAACTATAGGTCACTACTCTATATGCATATATCAAATTGTCACACAGCACTGCATGGTTAGGCACCAGTATAAGGATAAATAAAAAATATACTGAAATAAATAAAAATACTGAAGAGAGTGTAGGCTTGTTGCCCTGAAACAGCAGGACAAAAATTCTCCCTCTGACTAAATTTTGTTTTTCTTTTGCTCCTTATTCAGTTGGTTGCAAAGGTTCTTTCCAGTTGGAATGGTTTCCTTTTTATTTAACAACTGTTGTTTGTGTTCTGTCCTCTGTTTTATGAATCACATTTAGAGTCTAAAAGCCCTTTGACTTATGATAGGATTATATACTGGTAAAACCATTGTAAGTTTAGGTCACATAAATCCAAAAAGCATTGAATGCATATAACCTACCAAAAATCCTTGCTTAGTAACAGAGTGTGCTACATGTAGACTCAGGCTGTTTTCCCTTGTGATTATGTGGCCAACTGGGAACTGACTTGCTGCAGGTACCAAGCATGGGGAAGAGTATGGTTACTCATATTACTAATGAGAATGGAGGAAAAAAATAGAGTACAGTTTCCTTGGAACCAGTTTTACTCCATTATAAAAGCAAGAAAGCATATGCCAAAACATATGTTGCATTTATGTTCATATTGTGTGCAGAAAGCCTTTTTCTAAAATTATTCTCATCACTAAAAGCACACAAACACATACACACATGCACACACAAAGAGCACAATGTATGTATGTTATGTTCATCTTAACCTCAAACTTATTCTTAGAAATAAATTGAAACCAGGGAAATTACAATATCAAATTAATTATTTTGCTAAGATTATAGAAATATCACCTGTAAATAGCTGCTCATCCAGTTCATCCCTCATCATGTATAACTACAGATGCAGAACTACAGCATCTGCCCTGTGTTAACAGAAGGAAGGATTTCTCAATAAAGAGGGGGTGGTTATGTGGAGCTGAGGGAAGAAAAGTCCTAATAAGCACAGGTGGCCCCTCACAGACACTAAGGAAAAACAGGCTTTCATCTTTCTGGTAGAATAGCAATTCCAGGTAGATGCTTGTGATGGCCAGCAAAAATATCTTTAAAAATACATTTGTCCAAAAGAAAAAATTAAAACAATTTTTTTTGGTGTAAGGAAACATACAATCTGAACCCTGCAACAGAAAATAAAATACAAATTTAGAAAAGAATCCAACAATTCACAAATGAATTTACGATGAAGAACCAAATATTATTTGGCATTTTTTCATGAGACACTAGAAAAATCGTCTTTCCTGTTGCTGGGGTACATTTATTTGACCAGTTGACCTTTGTATAATTTAATAATGCAGAAGAAAGTCTTCTTTCTCATTTTTCCTGTGAGATTCTTCCTTTATTATTCTTGGGCTTTCGATTTAAATCTCTTTTAAAATATTCCCTCAATTTTTAACTGACACAATAATTTTACGTATTTTTGGAGTACAATAAGATATTTCAATTCTCTTAATTATGTGTCAATTAGATCAGGATAATTGACAATTCTTTCACGTTAAACATTATTACTTCTTCATTTGGGAACAGTCAAAACCTTCTGTACTGGGTATTGTGAAATATGCTATTAGTAGCTGTCAGCCATAATAACCCTACTGTACTGTAGAGCACAGAAATAATTCCTCCTATCAAGTGTCCCCTTTACCCATTCACAATATTCTCTCCATTCCCTCTTCCCTCGCACTCTTTCCAGCCTCTAGTAACCACAGTTCTACTCTTTTCTTTTCTGCTGGATTTTATATTCAGAAAGTCAATTGGCACACTCTAAAGCTCATTCTGGAATTCAGATGACATTCAGTGGTTTACTACTGCCATATTTATAAAATTGTGCACAGCCATGAAACTTTTTTATGGAACAAACCTCTCGCTGTGATATGTCCCTAGGACATTTTATCAAACACACATTTGTTTGTACTCTTTCCTAGCCATAACAATGTGAAGAGCAATTGAACAGGAATTCTCATGCTCATCTTTCTTTTCACAGTGGTGTGTGATTATATTTAGGAAAAAACTAAAGAGAATGAGAGGCTTTGAAATAAAAGCAATTGTGAAGGAAAAGTTCCACATTAAATATAGTGGTTATAAAACAGTTGCATTAAAGAAAATTTGATAACACATTGAAAATGAACTGAAATTAGATATGAAATAGCAATAATTTAAGAATATCAATATAAATTTATAATTATATTGGTAAATATCTTGGCATAAAATTATATATTACACAGTGCTTGTAGAAGTTTCTGGCACATAAAAATACTCTGTCAAATTAGAAATTTTGTTCCATATATATAGACTATTATTATGTTTTATTGTAATTCATTTCCTTAGAAAATCTTGAATAATTACAAGCTGGTATTGATGGCTATTTATCTGAAGGAAAATAAATTTGGTACTTTAGCTTAGATATCTTATGAAAAGTCAGAGGATTTAAATAGTTCAATGTGAAAGTAAACATGATTGTGATATATGTAAAGAAAACTAGGATTAAAATCTTCAGGTGGGTTATTTTAAGATAATGAACAAATATGTAAGAAGATAAACATTTAACTAAATGAAAAGAAAAACATTTTCTAGGCAAAAAATTTATGTCTGAAAAATTGACACACAATATATGAAATTCAGTTGAAATTCATACAGTTGTAGAAAATGAGCATTACATGTGAAATACCACTAAAAATGTATATGATAAGTATAATGCCATCAGTGAAACCATTAAAAATAACCATCATTGATGTGAGATTCCTTAAGGTACTATTGATGAGGAACCTCAGGAGGACACAACTGGAAAAGAGGATTGCACTGAGAATAAAAAGACTACAATGCTTCAGGCATCTAAATAAAAAGTGCACAAGAGTGAATGTCTATGTGATACAGAAAGAGAGGTTTTGAGAGAATGTTAGAACTTAAAGGACAAAGAATGACAGCAAGAATGTAATTAAACTTATACATTCAAATCTACTGTATGAAATAAAATAAAATAACACCTACAATGCACCTTAGGTAATTACAAAATTATAACTAACAGCACTAACATGAGACATTAGTTCCGAGTTAAACTGCTAAGCTCTTAAAAATAAAACAACAAACTAACATTTAAAATGCCAGTAAAAGTAATATCAAAAGATATGCTGTATAAAGGTTTGTATGATATACAAAGACATAAGGATTAAAATACCCTTAAGATGAAAAAGCTGATTTTTTGTTCAAATGATACGGAAAGGCAAGCAGTGATGGCTCACTTGATGTGACTTTTCAAAAGGCACAATAAGGAAAAACAGATTTGAAAACAAGTTAGAAGTATGTGTATTTCTGTAAATGTCTATTATTTACTGAAATGATGTAAATGAATTTTCTACATTTAAAAATGAGAGAAATAGAATAGAACTACCAGCTATATTTGGTGACATAAAATTTGTATTCTTTCACACATTTCTCTCAAATAATTCAGAAAAACACACAAAATTGACAGCAACAAAGTTAGTGAAAAAGTTCAATTATTAAATTTTAATGAATGTAATAGAAGATAATAACATGGTGAAATATTTGTATGTACCAACTTATCAAGGTATATACTAATAATATAAAAGCAAAAAATGTTCACAGAAAGTTTGCAATAGGGAAAGTAAATATCCAACAAACTCATACTCAGTCTCACGTTGAAGAAATAATTGCAAGACTCATTAATATATCATATTTTGTAGTAAATGAAGCTTAAATGTGAATGCAGAGCATGATAGTACATAATGTGATTTGTATGAAATATAAACTATTCTTACCAGGCAGTATTTGGAAGAAATACACTGTTTTTCAATGAAGCAGCATAGTCAAAAGTGCCCTATAATACTAAGAAATGAGATGCTCTCACTTAACTCTATATCCATCCATAGCTGATGTCTGATTTCTCTACTTCCCATAATTGAAAAGATCCTTGGAAACATGTTTTGCTTTTACAGAGTTAACATCAACCTCTCATTCCCTCTTCAAACTGTGCTTCCATTGCATTCATGTCATGGTCAGCAATGACTACAACACTGAGTTCATTTGACACTTCACTTTCTAAAACCATAAATAAAAATATGAATGCATTGTTTAAACCAGCCAGAAAACAGCCCTGGAAAATGCAATCTCTCAGCTCAGGGCTGAGGGGGCTTGGTTCTCAGGGGATTTCAGGTACCTAGAAGGCAGTGGCTTCCAATCTCTGAACCCTGCCTATAGCAACTGTTGGACTCTTCAGACTAACCTGGATGAGATCTATGACAGGAAGGTCCCTGTTTGAAAGTCCTAACTCCTTGAATGGTTAAAGATGTAGAGGAAACCTATATTCCCAGAAAAGACAGCAGGAAACAGTCCAGCACTGATCCATCAGCCAGGTTTAGGGCTCTGAAGGACAAAACCATGTCCTGTCCAGTCCAAGTCTGCTCATTCTGAGGGACAGGAGAAGAGAGAACACATACAGCTCCTTAAGACTTATCATTACTCACATCTCTCTCTTGGTACTCCAATCCCTGAACATATCATTACCTGTGGGACATCTGTTCAAGAACGATAGCTTTTCCCTGCAGATTCCCTGTTCCCAGGAGACAAAGTTGAAAGTTAGGGGAATCCGGTGTTCATTATTCTTGCATGAACTGTTATCTGGAAGGGTTCTAACCTCGAACACTTCTTAGGAAACCCCCTGTCATTTAAAACAAATGAAATAGAAAAGTCCATTCTATGTGGCCAATATTCCTATGTCCTCCTTTTTTATGTGCAGAAATAGGCCTCTAAAAGATAAGTAATCAACCCAAAGTTACAAATCAGTTACCTAAGTATGTTTTAATTGGAACTGTTTTATAATGTTTCCAGGCCCCTCTGTATGCAGGTGGTTTCATCCACAGGGAATATATCTGTATTGGGCCCTTGGAATTATTCGCAGAATATTGGTAATCACAACTGGGGCGATGCTACCGCCACCTAGTGGGTACATGCCACCACACATACTGAGGCCTCACTGTTGATTCCATTAACAAATATAACCTGAGCATCTTCTACAGGACAAATTTTCTCAGAACATGATAACCTATTTCCTACATGCTTACGTGTTTGCCAATGAATTATTTATCTTTGTTGATACAGTTACATGGATGCTATTTTAATACATACTTCAGGTGTTTGTTATCATGCTCCATTAATTTTTGTGTGATACAGTTGTTTTGAGACTTGGATTTATTTCCCTCCTCTTTTTTCTTTTAATTTCAGTCTATGTAAATGAACACATGTGGTCATATAATAGTGAACATAAAAGGTGAAAAAATTAGATAAAATAGTTTCTAATTTGTATTTTGTATTATAGTGGTGAACATGAAGTATGTCATGTATTTTCAACATCTTTTTTTCCTCAGGGAAATATCAGGTGAATAAAGTTATTGACTATTGAGACTAAAAGAGTAGCATTTGTACATTATATTCAGTGCTTTATACAATATTGTTTGGAGAGGTATGAACATGTTTAATAAATACCAGAACTAGTGAGAAAGTGAGTCCCTTGGGTTTCTGTAAAAAATAATTCAAAAACAAAGCCCTAGAAATCAAAGAAAGGATATCATATAAAAATATATCAAAGGTTCCTGCCTCATTTACTTTGCACTATATATAAAAACAAGGCAAATAAATAAGAAACAACATGTGCTTTTTCTTTCCTTTTTACTTTTAATTGATACTTAATAGTCCGACACAATTGGAGGGTAGAGAGTAATATGTTTACTCATGTATATGATGAAATCAATCTAATTAGTCTACCCATTACCTCAATAATTTCTCACTATTAGTATTGGGGATATTAAAAATCCTCTTTCTTAGACACATTAAAATATACTGTACATTTTTGGTAAGTATTAAATTGTTGCTGCAGAACAGTAGAACATTTTGCTCTCACTGTTCTGTTTTTTAATATTTCTCATGGTCTATGTAACTCAAATCCCTACCACCCTTCTCCCTCCATGGTGGTCTCTGTTGTACTATTTCTAACAGATAAACTTTTTCACGTTGCACATATGAGTAAGGACATTGGTATTTGTCTGTGTGGAAATGACTTATTTCACTTATTATAGTGTCCTTTGGGGTCAATCATATAGTCACAAATGGCAAACTTTCATTCTTTATGACTGAATACTATTCTATTGTGTAAGTGTGTCACATTTTCTTTATCCATCCATTCATCATTGGGTACTTAGGTTGACTCCATATCTTGAATACTGTTAATAATGCTGCAATAAATCAGGAGTGTGTATATATTTCTTCAATGTAATGATTTCTTTCCTTTGAAAATATTCCCAGTAGTGAGTGGTACAAGGCCTATTTGTATTTATTGTCCTAAGGGACCTCAAAACTTTGTTGCATAGAACAGTACTAGTGAACATTTCTATTAAGGGATATGAGCATTCTTCTTTTTCTGTATTCTGTACAGCAGATTTTTTGGTCTTTTTATGGGCACATTTTAGGTCTACAATATAATGACCACATCATTGGAAGTATGTACCTTTACATAATACATCTGGGTTCTTATTTTTTCCCCCATTCCCTGCCCTCCCTTCAACCTCTCCTCCCCTCACTATTTACAAAGACTTTGTTTCAATTTTTTCATTTTATCATATTAATTCCATTCCATTCTTTCCTTTCCCCTACCCCTCCTACTTCCCTTTCCCTTTTTTTCTCTCTTCTTTCTACTTCACATTATTTATTATACTTTTTGATCCTTATTTACACTTTCAGTTTTTCACAGCAGTGAAACCAGTATTCACACATGTGTGTCCTACTTATTACACTTAAAAGTATGGGCTCAATGTGCATCCATTTAGCTATAAATGTCTCTAATTTCTCATTCTTTATGTATGAGTAGTACTCTGTTTTATATTTTTTAAAACTCCATTTTCTATATCCACTCTCCACTTGATGGACAATTGGGTTGTTTCCAAATTTTAGCTATTACGAACTGTGCCGCTGTGAACATGGGAGCACATGTATTGCTGTGGTATGATTCTTTTAATTCTTTTGGGAAGATACGCAGCAGGGGAATAGCTTGGTTAATTGGGACTTCCAATCCAAGTTCTTTGAGGTATCTCCATACTGATTTCCACAGTGGTTGCACCAGTCAACACTCCCACCTGCAGTGAAGCAGTGTTCCTTTTTACCCACTGCCCAGCCAGCAATTGTTATTGGTTGATTTCATGAGAGCAGCCATTCGTTTTGGGGTGAGGTGAAACATCAGTGTTGTTTTCATTTGTGTTTCTCGAATAACCAGTGATGTAGAACATTTTTTCATATATTTATTTGCTATTTCTACTTGTTTTGTCTGAGAAATATCTGTGCATTACATATGCCCAGTTTTGGATTGAGTCTTTAAATTTGGGAGGTCTGGTATTTTTTAAGTTCTGTATATAATCTAGATAGTAGATTGTTGTCCGAGGAAAAGCTGGTGAAAAATTTTTTCCACATTGTGGGTTGTCTCTTCACATTGCTGGTGGTTTCACTTGCTGTGCAGAAGCTTTTTAAGAAGAAGAGAACCCACTTGTTGATTCTTTGTGCTACTTCATGTGCAACTGTGGTTTTGTCCTGAAATTTTTTCCTGTGCCAATGTTGAGTTCTACCTAACCTCTCTTCCAGCTGGTATAGTGTTTTTGTTTTAATACTTATTTGTTTAATCAATTTTGATTTTATTTTAGTGCATGGTGAGAGATATAGGACTAGATTTAATCTTTGGCAAGTTGAAACCCAATTTTTCCAGCAACATTTATTAAAGAGGCTATCTTTCTTCCAGTGAGGTTTTTTAGCTCTTTTGTCAAAGATGAGATGGCTGAATGTTTCTGGAGTAGCTTCTGCATCTTGTAATCTGTTCCAGTGTTCCTTGGGGCTGTTTCTTTGTCAGCATCATGCTATTTTTATCACAGTAGCCTTGTTATACAGTTTCAAATTGGGGATTGAGATACCACCTACCTTTCTTTATTGCCTGGAATTGCTCTTGCTACCCTAGGGCTATTCTTGTTCCTAATGAATTTTTGGATTGCTTTCTCAAGGTCTGTGAAGTAAGCTGTTGGAATTTCAAGGTCTGTGAAGAATGATGTTGGGATTACATTGAATCAATATAACAGCTTTGGAAGTAAGGCCATTTTCACTATATTGGTTCTTCATACACAGGAGCAAGGAATGACTTCCCATTTTCTGATAAGCTCTTTGATTTCTTTTTTCAGAGTTCTATAGTTTTCAGAGTAGACATCTTTGATTTCTTATTTTAGGTTGATTCGTAGATATTTCATGTTTTTGAAGCTATTTGTGAAGGGAGTTCTTTCTCCAGTTCATCTTTCAGTGAGTCTGTTGTTCATGTACAGGAAAGCTATTGACTTTTGTGTGTAGACCTTGTATCCAGCTACTCTACTGAATTTGGTTATTAAATCCAGAAGACTTTTTGTGGAGTTCTTGTGGTCTTCTATGTAGAGTATCATATCATCTGCAAATAATTACAATTTAAACTGTTCATTTCCTATCTTTATTTATTTTATTTCTTTCTCTTGTCTAAATGCTGTGGCTAATATTTCCAAAACTATATTGAACAGGAGTTGTGATAGTGGACATCTTTATCTTGTTCCTGATTTTATTGTGAAGGATTTCAGGGGTTATTTTGCTCAAATTCATTTATTGGTACATTTTAGGCATACAATACATTTACATTTATCATTGTGTGCTTGTACCTGTACATGATGCATCTTGGTTCTTATTTTTCCCCACTATCTGTGTGCCCTTCACCCCCTCCACCCTTGCCTATTTACATAGACTTTGTTTCCATTTTTTCTTTTCTCATAAATTTTTGACCATTTAGTACAATATTGGCTGTTGGTTTTTCATAGATGGCTTTTATCAGATTGAGGTAGAGACTATCTATTCCAAATCTGTAGGGTGTTTATTATGAATGTGTTTTGTGTTTTGTTAAATGCTTTTTCTCAGTGTATTGAGATGATCCTCTGGTTTTGTCCTTAGTTCTCTTAATATAGTGGATAACATTTATTGATTTCCATATGTTGAACCATCCCTATATCTCTGGAAAGAATCCCCTTGTTCAGGGTGGATGATTCTCTTGATGATCTTCTGCATTCTGTTTGCTATTATCTTATTGAGGATTTTTGCATTTCTACATTCATTAGTGAGATTGGCCTATAGTTTTGTTATTGGGTTGGGTCTTTCTCTGCTTTTGGGATCAAGGTGATGCTTGCTTCCATGAATACATTTGGGAGTATTTCTTCCCTTTCTATTTCATTGAAGAGTTTGAACAGTAGTGCCAGTACTTCTTCTGAATGTCTTGTGGAATTCAGTAGTGAAGACATTGTGACCTGGACTTTACTTAGTTGGTAAGTTTTTAATTACATTTTAGATTTCCTTGATTGATATTGAGCTATTGAGAATTTTTAGGTTTTCTTTATTCAACTTTGGTAATTCATATGTATCTAGGAATTGGTCTATTTCATCTGTGTTTTCCATCTTATTGAATTATAGGTTCTCAAAGTAGGTATTAATAAACCCCTAGGTTTCTTTCTGCTGAGTGCATTGTAATTTCACCCTTTTTATTGCTAATTGCATGTGGTTTGGGTCTTTTCTTTCCTTTTTTAGATAAGGTTGGCTAAGGGTTTGTCAATTTTGTTTATTCTTTCAAAGAACAACTTCTGTGCTTCATTCATTTTTTGTATCATTCTTTTAGTCCCATTGCATTGATTTCTGTTCTGATCTTTATAATTTCCTCCCTTGAATTAGCTTCGGGTTTGTCCTGCTCTTCTCTTTCTTGAAGTTTGATATTCAGCATCAGGTTGTTTAATTGAGCTTGGTCTATTTTACTAACATGAGTATTCACTGCTATGAATTTCCCTCTTAAGAATTTCCCTCATGGTGTCCCAGAGATTCCAATATGTTGTATTGACATGATCATTTAAGTGTAATAACTGTGTGATTTATTCTTTAATTTCATCTATGACCCATTGGTCATTGAGAAGTGTGTTATTCAATTTCCATGTGTTTATGAAATTCTTGTGGTTTCTATTGCTATTGATCTCCAATTTCATCTCAATATGGTCTGATAATATACAGGGGATAACTTCAATTCCTTTGCACTTACTTAAACATGTTCTATGAGCAAGTATGTTTTCTATTTTGGAGAATGACCTGTGTGCAGCTGAAAAGAATGTGTATTCAGATTTTGTGGGGTGGAACACTCTATAAATATATGTTAAGCCCATTTGTTCAAGAATTTAGTTGAGTTCTAGTATTTTGCTTTTTATTTTTGTCTAGTTTATATCTTTGTGACAGTGGGGTATTGAGGTTCCCCACTACTATTGTATTAGCGCTTATTTGATTTTTCTTGTCTGTTAGTATTTGTTTTACATAGTTGGCTACACTAGTATTTGGTGCATATATATTTATGACTGTCATCTCTTCCTCTTGGATTGGTCCCTTTACAAGGATCTAGTGTCCTTCTTTGTACCTCTTAATTAATATTGATTTGAAATTCATTTATCTGCAAATAGGATCACTAGTCCTTGTTTTCTTCAGGTTCCTGTCACACAGCACATTGTTTTACACCCCTTTACTTTCAGTGTGTGAGATTCTTTTTGAATTAAGTGTATTTCTTATATGCAGCATATTGTTGCATCTTGCTTCTTGAACCATTCTGCAAGTCTATTTGTTTTGATTGGTGAATTGAGACCATGATGGTTATAACTGATATGAATTCACTTATCTTTGTCATGACTTTTTTTCTTTTTGTTGGATTCTCCCCCTTTGCATTTAATTTCTTGTTATGTCTGATGAATTCATTCTGCTGGGCTTTCTGGGGTTGTGATTCTCATTGTCTTTTCTTAGAATACTGTTTAAAATATTTTGCAGAGCTGGTTATTATTCATGAAGTTTCTAAGGTTCTCTTTGTCATGAAAGTATCTTATTTCTCCATCAATTTTGAAAGATAGTTTTGCAGAGTGCATCAATCTGGGTTGGAGGTTATTTTCCCTTAGGTCTTGAAATGCATTACTCCAAGTTCTTCTTGCCTTGAGGTTTTGTGTTGAGAAGTCTGTCATAATTCTGACAGGCTTTACGTTGTGTACAATTTGTTTATTTTCTTTAACTGCTTGTAGGTTTTTGTTTCTTCTGTTTGGTTTCTGGAATCATAACTAGTATATGTCCAGGTGTAGATTTTTTTGAACACTGCTAGTTGGACTCCTATATTCTTTTTTTTTTTTTTTTTTTGGTACCAGGGATCAAACTTGGGACCTTGCACTTGTGAGGCAGGTGCTGGAACCACTGAGCTAAATCCCCGGCCCATGGACTCCTATGTTCTTCATTTATCTGTATGTCAAGTTCTTTTCCCATGCTTGAGAAGTTTTCTGCCACTACTTCTGTGGACAGTTTTTTTTTAATGTCATTTGCACTCTCTCCTGTTTCTTTATTGACTCTAATCAATCTTATGTTATTCTTTTTTGCATCATCTAGCAGCTGCTGGATTCATTTCTCATGGTCCCTTATTATTTTTAAGAAAATTTTCTTTTCTTTGTCACTAATTGCAATCATCTCTTCTATGTCTGAAATTCTATCCTCACATTGGCTCATTCTGCTGAGTAAACTTTCAATGAAATTTTATATCTCCTGGAAATCTGCTTGCATTTATTTTATGGATTCAATTTGTTTCCTATGTTGGGATTCCATAATCTTCCTCAGCTCTTCTATTTTTTTAATCTGTGTCTGCTCTAGATTAATTAATCAGGTCTTGCACTGTGGACACAAACTCTGTTGTTATCTTAAAAATTATTTCTGATTTCATGTTTTCCAGATCATCTTTCGCTGCCAGTTCAGGAAATCCGGGTGGCTGAGTATGAGATTATTCCATCTTGTGTCCCTTTGGGGTTGCCTTAGGTGATCTGGAAATCTGATTTTAAGACTTGCCTATGTGTCTTCTCATTTCAACAGATGCAGCCTGCTGTTCCTTTTTTGAGGCAACTTTTTGCTCACTCAGTTGTCTTCAATTCTCACCAAGCCTCATAGTGGCCTTTTCACTGTGGCTCACCACTGCACCAATTCCTGGGTTCAGAGTGGCCCTTATGGATCCCTGCACTGTCCATTTGTCTGGGTAGGCCTCTTTCTGATGCCTGTGCACACTTGGGATGGTATCTAGCCAACCTCTGGCTAGGTCCTGGCCTCCTATGTAGTTGTTGTCTGGGAGGATCTTTGGCTGGGTGCTGTGCACCCTCCAATCCCTGGTGACTTGGTGGGCTTCTTCTGCCTAGGGTTTCTGAGCTCTTACCAACCTTATCAGGATGCACTTCTGGCTGTTGCTTGTGCACCACTGCAGTTCTATTCAAAGCAGGTCTTTGGCTGGGGCCTGTGTGCCCTAGTGGCTGGGGTCAGAGTGGGGCCCTATCTGGACCTACCTGTAGCTGGGCAGCTCTGGTCTACATTGGCTCCTCACTAGGATCTGGAGCACTTATTCTGGTCTTTTTGATAATAGCCGTTCTACCTTAGGTGAGATAGCATGTTTCATTGTGGTTTTGATAGTGGTGTGCTACATGTTTAATATGTTTTTGGACATTTGTATATCTTCTTTTGAGATACCTAGAAGGGGAATAGATGAGTCAAATGGCATTTCAATGCTATTTTTTGAAGAATCCCTATGCTGATCTCCATACAGGTTTACTGGTTTGCATTTCCAACAACAATGTTAAGGGTTCTGTTTTCTCCACATCCTCACCAACATCTGTTATGGTTTGATTACTTTTTTAAAAATTTTATTTATATATATATTTATTTGTACATTTTAGGTATAAAATGCATTTACATTAATCATTGGGTGTTTGTACCAGAACATGATGTATCTTAGTTATTATTTTTCCTCCCATTACCTGTGCACCCTTTAACCCCCCACCCTTCCCTATTTACACAGAGTTTGATTCCATTTTTTTTTCTTTCTCATACTTTTTCCTTTCCCTTCTTCCCTTTCCCCTTCCCCTCCCACCATCCCCTAACCCTTGGACCTTTTCTTATTTCAAATTATCAATTATTCATTTTAATCATTTTCAACCTTATTTATACTTTCAATTTCTCACACTAGAGAAACTTTTTGGTATTTACACATGTGTGTCCTATTTATTTCACTTAAGAGTATGGCCTCAATATAGGATCCATTTAGCTATAAATGTTTCTAGTTTCTCATTCTTTATGGATGAGTAGTACTCCATTTAATAGAAAAACCACATCTTCTTTATCCAGTTTCTAGTCTATGGGCACTTGGGCTGTTTTCAAGCTTTAGCTATTACAAACTGTGCTGCTATAAACATAGGTGCACATATATCCCTGTGGTATGATTCTTTTAATTCGTTGGTGAAGATTCCCAGCAGGGGAATAGCTAGGACAAATGGGACCTGTAGTCCTAGTTCTTTGAGGTATCTCCATACTGATTTACACAGTGGTTACACCAGTCTACATTCCCATAAATAATGGACAAGAGTTCCTTTATCTCCTC
Organism: Heterocephalus glaber; assembly: GCF_053883595.1. Lineage (NCBI taxonomy): Eukaryota > Metazoa > Chordata > Mammalia > Rodentia > Bathyergidae > Heterocephalus > Heterocephalus glaber. The sequence goes on from NW_028258409.1 coordinate 127,494, forward strand.
ACCCCCACCAGCATTTGTTATTGGTTGATTTCTTGATAGCAGCCAATCTTTGTGGGGTGAGGTGGAATCTCAGTGTTGTTTTCACCTGCATTTCTCAAATGACCAGTGATGTTGAACATTTTTTCATATATATATAATTGCTGTTTTTACTTCTTTGTCTGAGAAATGTCTGTTCATTTTGGATGCCCGTTTTTGAATTGGCTCTTTGAATTTGGGGGTCTGATTTTTTTCAGTTCTTTGTATATTCTCGGTAGCAGACCTTTGTCTGAGGTACAGCTGCTAAATATTTCTTCCCACATTGTAGGTTGTCTCTTAGCTCTGTGGGTAGTTTCTCTTGCAGTGCAGAAGCTTTTTAGTATGATGAGATCCCAGTTGTTGATTCTTTGAGCTAGCTCCCTGCTACTGAAGATTTGTTCATAAAGTCTTTTCCTATGCCAATGTGATCAAGAGTTCTACCTAAGTTATCTTCCAGCAAGTTTAGGATTTCTGGCTTAATATTTAGATCTTTAATCCACTTTGATCTTAGTTTAGTGCATGGTGATAGGTATGGGTCTACTTTTAATCTTTGGCAGGTTGAAATCCAGTTTTTCCAACACCATGTACTAAATAGGCTATCTTCCCTCCAATGAGGGTGGTTGGCTCCTTTGTCAAAGATGAGGTGGCTGAGTATGTCTGGAGTTGTTTCTGCATCTTCTAATCTATTCCACTTATCTTCAGGTCTGTTTCTTTGGCAGTACCATGCTGTTTTTTTCACAGTATCTTTGTAGTATAGTTTCAAGTTGGGGATTGTGATACCCCCAGCCATGTCTCTGTTGCCTAGTATTACTTTTGGTATTCTAGGTTTCTTCTGCTTCCAAATGAATTTTTGGACTGTTTTCTCTAGTTCTGTGAAGTATATTGTTGGAATTTCAATTGGCATTGCATTGAATCTACATAGTTATTTTGGAAGTATGGCCATTTTCAATATATTGGTTCTTCCTACCCAGGAACAAGGGATATCTTTCCATTTTCTTATATCCTCTTTGATCTCCTTTTTCACAGAGCTGCAGTTTTCAGTGTAGAGGTCTTTTGCTTCCTTTGTTAGGTAGATACCTAGATATTTAATTTTTTTAGATGCTATTGTAAAAGGAATTATTTCCCGAATTTCTCTCCCAATGGGTCTGCTATTTGAGTATAAGAAGGCTATTGTTTTTTGAGTGTTGACCTTGTATCCAGCTACTCTACTGAATCTGTCAATTAGGTCTAGAAGACTTTTGACTGAGTTTTTTTTGGATCTTCTATGTAAAGTATCATATCATCAGCAAATAATGACAGTTTCACTTCTTCTTTCCTACATTTATTCCTTTTATTTCTTTCTCTTTTCTAATGGCTATGGCTAATGTTTCCAGAACAATATTGAACAGGAGTGGTGATAGTGGGCATCCTTGTCTTGTTCCTGATTTTGGCATGAAAGTTTTAAGTTTTTGACCATTTAGTATGATGTTGGCTGTAACTTTTTCATAGATAGCCTTAATCAAGTTGAGATAAAGCCCTTCTATTCCAATATTCTGTAGCGTTTTTATCATGAATGGGTGTTAAATTTTGTCAAATGCTTTTTCTGCATCTATTGAGATGATCATGTGGTTTTTGTCCTTGACTCTGTTAATAGAGTGTTTTACATTTATTGATTTATGGATGTTGAACCATCCTTGCATCCCTGGAATAAATTAGACTTGTTCAGGGTGTATGATCTTCTTGATGACTCTCTGTATTCTCTTTGCCAGTATCTTGTTGAGGATTTTTGGATCTATGTTCATTAGGGAAATTTGTCTGTAGTTCTCTTTTTGGGTTGTGTCTTTCCCTGGTTTGGGGATCAAAGTAACATTTGCCTCCAGGGATGAATTTGGAAGCCTTGTTTCCATTTCAATTTCCTTGATGAGTTTAAAGAGTAATGGTGATATTTCTTCTTTAAATGTCTTGTAGAATTCAGCAGTGAAGCCATTAGGACCTGGGCTTTTCTTTGTTGGTATGTTTATTATAGTTTCAATTTCACCAATTGTAATTTGGGTGTTTAGAATTTCTATATCTTCTTCATTTAATTTTGGCAATTCCTATGTATCTTGGAATCTGTCCATTTCTTCTGTGTTTTCTATTTTATTAGAGTACAGGTTCTCAAAGTAGGTATTGATGATTCTCTGAATTTCTGCTGGATTTGTTGTGGCTTCACCTTTTTCATTCTTAATTGCATGGATTTGAGTCTTTTCTTTCATTTTTTTGATAAGGTTGGCTAAAGGTTTATCAATTTTATTTATTCTTTCAAAAAAACAACTCTTTGATTCATTGATTTTTTGGTATCATTCTCTTAGTCTCCATTCCATTGAATTCTGCTCAGATCTTTATAATTTCCTTGCTTGTATGAGCTTTGGGTTTGTTATGCTCTTCTTTTTCTAGGAACTTGTTGCTCTGTGTTAGGTTATTTAACTGAGTTCTCTCTGTTGTCCTAATATGTGCATTCATTGCTATGAATTTCCTGTGTAGAACTGCTTTCATTGTGTCCCACAAATTCCTGTATGTTGTACTGGCATTATCATTTTCTTGTAGAAACTGTCTAATTTCTTCTTTAATTTCCTCTGTCACCCACTGGTTGTTCAGGAGGGTGTTGTTCAATTTCTGTGTATTTGTGGGAGTTTTGTGGTTTCTTATGTTATTGATCTCCAATTGTATTGCACTATAGTCTGATAATATACAGGAGATAACTTCAGTTCTTTTACATTTACTTAGATATGTCTTATGAGCTAGCATGTGATCTATTTTGGAGAATGACCCATGTACAACTGAAAAGAATGTGTATTCTGATTTTGTGGAGTGGAACACTTTGTAAACATCTATTAAGTCAATTTGTTCAATAGCTTGGTTCAGTTCTAGAATTTCCTTGTTAATTTATTTTCTAGTTGATCTGTCTATTTGTGATAGAGGTGTGTTGAGGTCCCCCACTACAATTGCATTAGTGCTTATTTGGTTTTTCATGTCTGTGAATATTTGTTTTGTATAGCTGGGGGCATTCGTATTTGGTGCATATATATTTAGGATTGTCATCTCTTCCTCTTGGACTGTTCCTTTCACAAGGGTGTAGTGACCAACTTTGCCTCTCTTAATTAGGATTTTTTTTTTTTTTTTGGCTCTGGGGATTGACCTCGGGACCTTTTGCTTGCAAGGCAGGTGCCCGAAACACTGAACTAAAATCTGAACTAAATCCCTGGCCCTTTCCTAATTAGTTTTGGTTTGAAATCTACTTTGTCTGCAAATAAGATTGCTATGCCTTCTTTTTTCTGTGTTCCTCTTGCATGGAGAGCTGTTTTCCATCCTTTTACTTTCTGTCTATGGATTTCCTTTTGAGTTAGGTGTGTTTCTTCTATGCAGAATATTGCTGGGTTTTGTTTTCTAATCCATTCTGCCAGTCTATTTCTTTTGATTGGTGAATTGAGGCCATTAACAATGACAGTTATAATTGACAGATATTGACTCATCCTTGTCATGATGTTTTACTGTTGTTGGGACTTTTATTTCTTATTTTCCCCCCTTTTGCTTTAGTGTCTTTCCTTACATCGTGCTTTGTCTCTGCTGAGCCTCATGGAGTTGTGACCTTCATTGTCGTTTTCTAGGATATTGCTTGAAATTGTTTGGAGTGTTGGTTTTGTGCTCATGAAGTTTCTCAGGTGTTCTTTGTTGTGAAAGTATCTAATTTCCCCATCAATTTTGAAAGATAATTTTGCCAGATACAACAGTCTAAGTTGGAAGTTATTTTCTTTTAGGGCTTGAAATACTTCACTCCAGGCTCTCCTCTATTTGAAGGTTTGTGTTGAGAAATCTTCCATGATTCTGATGGGCTTTCCTTTGTAGGTGATTTGTTTCTTTTCTCTAACTGTCTGGAGAATTTTGTTTTTCTGTTGGGTTTCTGGGATCTTGACTACTATATGTCTAGGTGTAGATTTTTTTTTGGTCATGGCTGATTGGAGTTCTATATGCCTCACTTGTCTGTACATCCAATTCTATACTTCTGTCTGGGAAGTTTTCTAGTATTACTTCTGTGAACAGTTTTTTTTATGTCTGTTGTACTTTCTCCTGTTTTTTTCGTGGACTCCATGAGGCTTATGTTATTCTTCTTTGCATCATCTAGCAGCTGTTGGATTGATTTCTCATGGTCCCTTACTATCTTTAAGAAATCTCTGTATTCATGGTCCTTAACCACGATCCTGTCTTCTATATCTGATATTCTGTCTTCAGATATCTTAGTCTGCTCTCTGTGCTTTCAATGGAGTTTTAGTATCTTGAATATTTGTTTGAATCTATTTCATGGATTCCATTTTGTTCTTAGGCTGGGCATTCATGGCTTTCAGCATGTTTCTGATCTCATTTATTTTCTTATCTGTTTCTGCTCTAGAGCTTCTAATCATGTCTTTCATTCTTCTCACTGTGTCTGTATTTATCTGGGAGATTATTTCTGCTTTGAATTTTTCTAGAGCCTCATGCATCTGCTTTGTTACTTCCTGTGCTATCAGTTCTGGGTGTTCAAGTGGTTGCTTGTCAGACTTTTCCACCTCATTTCCCCCAGAATTTCCTTTTTGTGGCATGGAAGCCTGAGTTTGTGCCTTGCTTAAGTGTCTTCTCATTTTTGTTTTTGATACTGTCCTTGGTTTAATTCCTGGGTTGATATTTCAAAATTTCTTAATGTAGGTATCTTTATTGCTTGTGCTCAGAACCCTTGTGGAATGATTGCTTCTCAGAGGAGTTTTCTAGATATAGCTTGTGTTTGGCTATTTTATTTTCCTTATACCAGGTAGGAAAATGACTCTGAGGATATTTTATTTTCCTTATACCAGGAAGGAAAACTAATTAGATCAATCACAACATGTTAGCCCAAAAGACACAGTCAGCAATACCATAGCATCAAGCACAGCTTAGAATATGAGAATTTGTGGTAGTTATTTATCTATCAATTTTCACTATGTGAATTAATTTAAAACCAAGGACCAACCTAACATAATTTTATAATGAATAAGATCTTCAATATAACATCTTTCCCCTTGGGGGTGGGGAGTTAAAAAGAGTTGGGGAGGGAGGGACAGGTTGAAAGAACAGGTAAGATTAATGGTGAGGCCCAGAGACACAGAAAGTTCACACAAACTAAGAAGTTGTTAAAGGCAAGAGAAAATGATAGAATGAAAGAACAAAGATGTGTATAGAATCACCTAACAGTAACAGGGAGGCTAGATACCAAATTTACTTTCCTTTAAACCTAATGATAATCAAGAGAAGAAAAAAGAGAAGAAAAAAACAATAAGGGATAAATCCAAATTCAGTGCTGAAAGGAACAAATGGGGAGATGGGGAGCAATGTGGGACAGCAAGAGAATGAGTGAGAGAGAGGGGAAAAAGATAAAATAAAAGAAAGAAAAGTATAACTTTGAACGTAGAAAGAAAAATTTAAGAATTGAAAATAGGAGAAAAATTTGTTTTTTCTTTTTTGTAAATAGCACTAGAAATTATGGGCCTCCTTCAGGTTATGTCTCTGCTGTCACAATAGGCAATGTAGGAATCCATGTGCATATATGAGCCAATGAGTCTCAGCAAGTCAGCAGCAGACCAAGTACAGTGGTCTGATATGCCTTTATTGTAGAGATTCTCTTTACTTTTCTGCTGAGCTTCAGTTTCCATCGAGGAGCCTGAGAAGCCCTTTTTTTCCTTACTGACTTCTGCTCTATCTTGCGGTGCTCAGGACAAGGGTCTCTATAATCTCCTGTGCCTCTGTAGTGGGGGACCAGGTAGCAGAAAAGTCAGAATGCCAGAGGCACCCGGTGGGGGGGGGGGGCTGGGCCTTGAAAGCTGCCTGAATTGCTAAGCCGACTTCACCATGGCATGGGTGGGGCCCGGGACAGCCCTGTAGCTACAAGCTGCTCTGTGGTTTGATTTATTGATGATGCCAAATCTTTCCAGAGTAAGATTGTATTTGAGTGTTATTTTTTCTCTTTTTTTAAGTCCCTTGCCATCTTGTTTGCTATAAGTTTGAAGTGTGCTAATCCGTCCAATATAATGATTCTTCCTCCTTTGTTCTTTTTGCACTGGATTGATTCTGGTTATTTGAAGAATATTATAATATTTAGGGCTGTTTTATCTACTGGGAAGAATGCCGTTGTACTGTAATGGGGATTTCACTGGAACTACAGACCATTTGTGGAAGCATGGCCATTTTAACAATATCCAATTTTCTTTCTTTCTTTTGGTGTCCTCTTCAGTTTCTCACACTAGTGTTTTATAACCTCCATTGTAGAGATGTTTCATTACTTCGGTTAAATTTATTTTAAGTATTTTATATTTTTGTAACTACTGTAAAAAGAATTAATCCCTTAAATTCTTTTAAATTTTTTATTATTAGTGTTTAGAGACACTGCTGACATTTTGGTTGATTTTGCATCTTGTATTATTATTAAATGTTTTTTCAGAGACCTTCCATCCTTCCCCAGATCCTTCTTCTGTGATCATTTGTCTTCTTCATTTCCAGTGTCAGTTCTGATTATTTTCTTCTCAAATAGAATTGATCTATTTTGGACTTCCAATAAAAAATGAACTAGAGGAGCAAGGAGTGTTTATACACAAAGAACTTCTACTCTGCCGTAAACAAAGTAAACTTGAATCATTTTTAAGAAAATGGATGGACCTCGAGACCATAATTTTGAGTGAAATAAAACAGACACACAAGTAAATATCACAATATTTCTCTTACATAGGAAACCCAAATTATAAATAAAGACCAAAATAAATGATAGATAATAGGAAGTAAGGAGATAAAGCTTTTAAAATAGGAATTCCCTTCAAGGAATGCAAACATAATGTACTTAAAACATGTGGTAATGAAAGTTTTATTTTTTATTTATTTATTTATTTTCAGTTTTAGAGATAGGTTGCCACTATGCTGTTCAGGCTGGCCTCAAACTCACTATGTAGCCAAGGCTGGCCTTGAACTCACAAAAACATCCTGCTTCAGCCTCCCAAGTGCTGGGATGACAAGTGAGTATGACAAGATAACCATAATTCTAAAAGTAGAATGGGTAGCACTATCAATATGCTCTTGTGGACTTCTATCAGCAGTTCAAACAGTGAAATGAAACATCCAAAAATAAAACATCTTGACTGCCATAATTTGATATCATGCAACTAAAGTACTTTAATGGGGGGAGTGTTCTAAGTGTGTCTAATTTATAGTCACATATTTTGTTTGTTTTCATGTGATATGGATTGGGTCTGGATGTACCTCAAAAGCCCTATTCAGTCAGAGGTAGCTGAATCTGGAATGTGTGATGCTGGGATTGAGAGCATGTGATTGTAAAAATTTTACAAAGAAATATATAGGAAAAGAAATCAGAGAAATGACTCTATATTTTTGTGCCAAAATGATTTTCACCAACATGCCAAGAACATACATTGGAGATAGAATATTTTCTTTTATTAATGTTACTGAACATTGTATTATGTACTGAAGAATGAGACTATCCTCATATGTCATTCCACATGTGAAAATCCACTACAATTGCATAAAAGTATAAATGTTAAATGTTAGTTCTAAAACTAAAACTACTGAGGGAGACCACAGGTCAAGCTCTTTAGAACATAGGTAAAGTTAAAAATATTTTGGGTAGGAACCTGATAGCTTCGACAGTAAGAAAAAAAGTCAAATGAGTTTGCATAAAAAGAGGGATTTGGAAAGCCAAAAAATGATCAAGAAGGAAGATACCACCTACCATGTGGAAGAAAATATTTGCAAACTATTGATTGAATGAGATTTGGACTCAGAATGTACAAGGAGGTCAAACAAGTCAACAGAAAATAAACAATCTACTTTAAAAACTGACAAATCATATCTGTAGATATTTTCCAAAGAAAATATACAAATGCCCAACAAGCGTATTAAACATGTAGAACATAACTATCCACACCACATTGGGGGATGCCATCGCACCCCAGGTAGAAGGGCTAACTATCAAAAAGAAAAAAAAATCTGCTGTTGAGAATGTGGAGAAAGAGGAACGCTCATACTCTTTAATAGGAATATTCATGAGTACAGTTGTGTGGAATGAAATTTGAGGTCTCTCAGAAAAAAAACCCAAATAGAACTACCACTGTGGCAACTTGCACCACTCACTACTGGGAATATATTCTCAGGAAAGAAGTCATTGTATTGAAGCAACATTTATGCACCACTGTGTTTATGGCAACATTCTTTTTTATATATTAATTGGTACATTTTAGGTATGCAATACATTTACATTTATCATTGGGTGTTTGTACCTGAACATGCTGTATGTTAGTTCTTATTTTTCCCCCATTACCTATGCACCCTTCACCCCCACCACCCTTCCCTATTTACATAGACTTTGTTTCCTTTTTATACAGTAGTCAAAATATGGAATCAAATTAAGGATCTGATGGTGAGTGGATGAAATGTCATACATAAAGAAAATAGAATAATATTCAGGTATAAAGGATGAAATTTTGTCATTTGTGACCACATGATTGAGCTGCAAGGAATCTATATTAAGTGAAATAAAATAAGCCAGGTCCAGACAGACATATACCAAAGTTATCACTCATATGTGCAAGCTGAAAAGAATTTCTCTCATAAATGTAGAGAGTACAACAGAGACCACTATGGGGTGAGAAGGGTGGTAGGGATGGGAATTAGAGGGTGGAAAATAGTGTGAAAAAATAGAACAATAAGAGGAAATAATTCTAGTGTGAACCGCAGCAATTTAATATTTAGCAATAATTTACAGTATATTTCAAAATAGCTAAGAAAGTATTTTGAATATCCCCAATACTAAGACCTGATAAAAGTTAGAGGTAATGAATATGCTAATTAGATTTATTTCATCATTGCATAATATAAACATGAATGAACATATTACTCTGTACCCTATAATTGTGTGCAACTATTATGTGTCAATTAATAATTTAAAAGAAATAAAATATACTTGCTGATCCTTGCATTTATTTACTATTTACTTGCCCTCTTGTTTCTTATAAGCCCAAAGGAAATGAGGCAGAAACCTTTCTCATATTTTTATATAATATATTTTCTTTGCTTTTCTTCAGTTTTAGTTTTGAATTCTTTCTTCACAGATCCAAGTCTCATACTATGTCCATAGTCGTGTTTTTGTTTTGTTTTGTTTTGTTTTCTTGGTACCAAGGATTGAACTCAGGAATTTGCACTTTAGAGGCATGCACAATCCCCGGCCCTAGTCCTGGTTTTTATCTAACATACAAAGACCTCTGCAGACAATATTGTATAAAGTACTCCAGGTACCATACAAATTGTTGTCTTTTAGACTTAATAACTTACAGGGAACAGGGAAAGGGGAGGTTACCAGAACCTCTGCAGTAAGTTCTAGTCTCCTGCAAGCCATGGCAGCACAAGGCGAATTGCAGGAAAGGTAGAAAAATGAGACTGAGAAGAATCTGAGCTTTGGGTCTGATCAGTGCTGCTCTGGGCAGCAAAGACAAAAGCCCCCAGCTTACCACGCCTTTTATTCAGTACATTGGGAGAAACAAATGTAACAAATGACTTGCAGAGAGTTCAGTACATCCTGCTTAAACAAGATGGTAACAGTCCAAGAGCAATGAGGAACTGAGTAAATGTTTGTTCCTCCCAGGATGTTTTCAGCTCCCAGGATGTTTCTTGTCCTGGAGAATCACAGCATCACCGGATCATTGAAGTCTCAGTTGTGACCAGAGGCCAAAATGGAATTATGTCTCAGAATACCATAGCTGGGCTGTAGGCAAGAGAACTAGGCTAACCAAATGATTTTTCCCTAAAATTATGTAGCATTGCTCCCGACAATAACTTTCTTCATCTCATGGTTTCTGAGGACAATAACATGTGAAAACATTGTTTGACAATAATCTACTTTCAGCAAAGAATCAAAAACCAAATATAAAGGATATTACCTACTTTATTCAACTTTGTATATTCACTAAAATATACAATATATGTACTTTTATACAAACTCAAATTTGAGGCAGAGTTTTGTATAAAGCCTAGAAATAAAAGGAATTTTCAACACAGCTGTATTAGACAAAAATTTATTGAGCAGCAAAGAAACTGAAGGAAGATATAAAATGAGTAAAATGTAGCTGTATGAACAAAAATTAAATGTCAAGTACAGAGGTGCATAGGAAACATGGTACTGTGGTTGTAAGACATTTTGTCCTATAGAACATGCTCAGTGATTTTTTATTAAGGGAACCAGCAGTGAGTCCTTGGTATATGCAGTGGATACCCACTAGGTCTCAGTGCCACAGCCCCAAATGCTTTGCTGATATTTCCAGATGTTCACAGAGATAAACTGAAAGATAGAGATAAATTTAAGATAAACTCTCCATGGATGAAGGCACCTGCATACAGCAGGAGGTCTGGAAACATTTTAAAGGGGTTGCATTTAAATCCATACTTATGCACCTGATTTCTGCAAGTAGAAAATGAGGCCATGAGGATTATTGACCAGGTAGAATGGACTCGTGACTTGTGTTCAGATTTTCCCCTATTTTTCAGAGGTGGCTGGATCTAGATTGTGTGGTGTTGACCTGTCCTGTTTCTCTCATTAAAAAAATAGTTCTTTTGCATCATTTGTATAAACCTCTCTTCATATATGCTTCTGAATTTTTGGAGTCTGTTATTCTTTATTGTGCCTTTGTGCTTAGATCTTCTAAAATTTACCTCACCTCACCCATACTTAGTTGGCATTCCTCACCATTTGAATAAAAACTCATTATGAATCATGAGAATTTTTTAATCCCCATATCTTCACATAAGATAAAGTATACCTATAGATACTACTTCTACCTGGCATGTTAAATGATATTTTATTACTCTATTTTTAAGATTTTTGCAATTTAAACTTGAATTATTGTCTCATTTTAAATTCTTCAATAATTGAAATTTGTAATTATGTAAAGCACATTGTAGATTTTTATTCGATTTTATTTTATACATTTTTTGAAAATATGTGCTTAATTACATTCTCACTTTCAAATTTTGCCCCTTATATTTATAGATTTGCTCAAAACTTCCCTTAATGTGTTACACAAACTTGCGGTCATCTACCTTTTATATAGATGTGAATATGATCCTATGAACACTGTAAATGCCTTTAATGTTCAGTGCAGTCTTCTTTTCCAGTTTGCATCCCCTTTACTTCTTGCTCAACAGTTCCTTAAGGAAATTGCTTCCATCAACTGTGTTAATGTTTAATGATTTCACTGACTGCATTATATTTAGCATTTACACTGTAAATGTTATTTCACATTACATTGTTCATTTTTATAGCTTTAGGAATTTCAAGTGTATTTTACAGAGTACTATGTCTCAATTTTTCAGAGTATTTTTGCTCATAAAATGTTTTAATTTTTGCTTAGTTAAATGTGTAACTTCCATATTTCTCACTTCAAAATAATTTACTCATCTGAATACTTTAAATGTTGTTTCCTAAAAATATTTTAGAATTGTTTGTCTTAACTTTTAGGGATGAGCTCATCTTCAAAGAAAGAGTACCTGAGTATCTGAATCCTGAGGTAACAAAGAAAAAGGCACAGAAGAAAAATAAGAAAGCAGTCTTTCTCATCCAATATTAAGTCATAAGAAAATGTTGGTCAAATATATGTGGCACAGCCACAGGAAGACAACTTTTCTGTGTCTCTTGAAAATACTCCAAAGAATTATTATCATCCTTGGTATATTCCCTTTTCTGAATTCTTGAATTGTTTTGTGAGCTTGCATTTATGTTTGTATTGTGGTGTTCACTCTGTATATTACATCAAGCAAAAAAAAATCCTTATTTTATCTTTTGGGTGAGTGTTTCTTTCTTTTTTTTTTTTTGGTACAGGGGATCAAACTCAGGACCTTGCCCTTGCAAGGCAGGCAGCAGAACCACTGAGCCAAATCCCGAGCCCAGATGAGTGTATTTTTGATGATTCATAATTTCTCCTGAGTATCAAGAAGATATAATGAGACCTGGAATTCTATCAGAAAGCTGGAAACCTGTTCTCTTCTACTATTTCTCAGTGACCTGCTCTGCATGTTAGAACATTTTCCCACTCAGTTCCATATAAAACCTTTCTCTGTGTTTACTGAGCATGTTTATTGTTTCTTTAAATGTAAGATAGTCAATATATGAAAATGCAGCCTCAGAGTTACACCTGACAAGAGATTGACTAACTGAAATTTCTGGGTGCTATTTTTTTATATTTAGTGGAAAGGTAATTTGATAGTGAAAATTTGTCTTTTATCAATTTCCTATTATGAATTTTATTGAGGATAAGATTAACAAATTAACACATTCTGGTCTGTGTGTGTGTGTATTTGTGTGTGTGTGTGCTTTAGAAATGAGTGCATTTTCAGAGAAAGAATGCTTAGGTGCAGTATCAGATCCCCAATTTATGATGCTTATGTCAGGTAAAAGGTCTGAAGACCAAGACTAGACCAGGCCACAACAAGCCTTTATTAGGGGAATAGATCTGCCAGGCTGTCTCTGAACAAAGGAGAGACAAAAGCAGTATGGCAGGGGCAGGGAGAGTCTTTTATAGAGACTGGGGTGGGGTTTGTAGGGGCTGAGGTGGGGTTGAGTGAGGTAGTGACTAGGGAATGGAGGAGCCAGTGATGTCACTAGGTGGTAGGAGGTGAGCGAGTATTAGGTTACTTTCTAGGCAGGGACAGGGGCATACTGCGAAGAAGGGTTTATTCTTTGATGGGAGCAAGCATCTTGGCATGATGTCACACAGGGGAGGGGGCAAGGCACGATAGGAAGAGGGCAGCTACCATACATAATAGCTGCTGAGGTGATGGAAGACCTATCATTCCAGGCTTTTGTTTTATGATAGTTGGATGAAGGTCTCTTCTTCTGGAGCTGCTTCCTGCTGACAAGGAGTGAAGATTGGGGCTAGACCTGGATCTGATGAGGCCCGTGGCAAGTGGGGACCTCTTCCTTTTGTCGTACTGGCTGGTACCTTGCCATGATTAACTTGGTGACTGTCTGATTGATGAATGCCCTCAATCGTTCCTGCAAGAAATTTTGAAAACAGCAAAGCAGGCACAGTCCAAAACAGAGAATTAAACAGATAATGCTGAGGGGTCCCAAGAGTAGTAATAGCCAGGGGAGCCATGAGTTCCAGGAACCAAACGTACCCCACCATTGATTAGTACCTTGGGGGGCATATCTATCTGGCCCATTGAGTTTTAATTTTTTTCATTTGACATGTAACTTTTTTCACTCATTATTTACATAGGTTTTACAGAGACAGCTGGATGTTTAGGGCCTCATTTGTTATAGAAGTAACAGACTGCTATGGAAGAGATCATAGCTCCTGATCTAAGGGCCCATGTGTCATGTCCTTGCTCTTAGAGAATGAGTGGAAAAGTGATAAACACAATTTATATAATCTTTATAATCCTTTTTTTTTTTTTGGAATATAAAAGGTGTATGTAACTGAGCAAATGTCTTTTGGAGGCCAACATACCGATGAGTGTAGTGTTACTATGAACCTGACTTCTCCTTTAAATTCAAAGCCATGACAATTTTATTCCTGTATCTCTCAGTTTTTGAAAGCCTCCTAGATATATTTAAAAATAAAGCGAACTGATAACCTCAACAAGGACACTGGCCAACTTAAGGCGATCAAGTGTAACATAAAAGGCTTGATCTTTTTAGACATGGGTAGGTATCCAGGAAAGATGAGAACAACGAGAAGAGGCATCATAAACAGAGAACAAGGATGTACATTATTTTAAAAGGAATAAGTCTTTTAGTTGCTTGGTATAGAACTTATCCTGACTGTGGCTGACAAGCACGTGATTTTTTTCCCAATACTCTTACTTTATGGTTTTCTGTTTGTTTTTTTGATCACTACATGATAGTTAATTAGTTATCACAGAATCAGAAAAACACTTATCTAAAAGGAGAGATCTGGAGACCAGTGGTTTCTAGGATTGGGTACCTGTAAAGAACTTCTTTTAATTTTTTTGAAAAGAATCTGTACACACTTGTAGCTAATTAATGATTTTTGCTTCTATTTATAACCAAAGTTTTGTCTTTTTGAAATGGCTGTGTCATGAGTGAACCAAAAGATTTTAATGGGTGGGCTATGTCTTAATTTTTCTGAAGTCTAGCTTTATTATTATGTCATTGTTTTATACCCCTTTTCATTATTTTTTCTGCTGGGTGTTTAAGATCAAGTTAAAGTGAGACCTATGTCAATCAATATGAACCTCTTGTTATCTATTAAGGTCAGTTAAGTCTCCCCAGGCCATTACTTTGGAACCATGCATAGTGCCTCTCTGCTTTTCTGTCAGTGTTAGCCATCAGGATGGGTCATGGCCTTGCTTAACCAAGTTGCTTTCAGTGAAAGCATTGGAGATTTTTTCTTGGTGACCCTCCTTTGGCACACAGTACATTGTCCCCTGGTGTCCAGAAATCTCCCCGTTTAGGAGATTGAGTGAATTACCAAAGATGTAAGACCCTGTAGAGAAGGTTCCCTCATGTCCTGGAACTTTGTTGAACTTGACGGGCCAGGGCCAAAATATTGGCTGTCCTCATAGCCCAGTTACCTTTTAGTTTTGGTCTCCAAACTTTAGTTGTTAAACACCCAGAAGAGAAGGTCAATAGTGTTAGCATTGTAACAAGAGTAATGAACTTAACTATTACAGTTTTACCTGAATAACAAGCATTTTGGAATTTAAAATATAGAGATCTGTTACTGTTATCAGTCATGGTTGTTTTTTAGTTGTTGAATTCCTGTAGAATATTAACAGAAAAAGAGCCACAAATAATATTTTAACCTGACAATTATGATGACTTAACCTTTGTAACACATTTAAATGTCCAGCTTGATATAAAATAGCCATTGTTAAACACATTCATTTTTTAAAAACACCAAAAGTTTTTATCTCAATTATTATCTTTAAAAAAAATTATCTTTTGATAGGTTACCATCTAAAGAAAATATCTCAGCCCATGTATGTTTCTGTTGTTATAAATAGCTGGAATGTACGAAAAGGCAAATACCTGAATCAAAAGGAGGTTATTATCATAAACAAATATTAGAAAACCTGTACAGTCAGAAAGTACAAATACATTTAGTACACTAGAAAAAATAAAACCTTGTTATTGTTTTTTACAGGATATTTAGTCCTTTGAAAATGACCAGTGTAAGCATTCCATAATAACATATTTAGAATTTATCCCTTTGATGACAATTGATATAAACAGTATAATAATATATTTAAGTAATATTTATTGATATGTCTTTTATAAGGCTATGAAAAATATTGGGTCAGTCTGTTGTAAGATGAAAACTGTTGAGGTCCCCCTAGTGAACAAAGACTGGAAAATATTTCCATGCAGCTGCTCCTTTGTTCACCAAGGGGAGCATGCCTTGAACTTAATAACCTTTATCTATAAACAAAACAGCTGTACAATTGGACAAAAAACAAAGATATAAGACAATTTCTAAAACTAGAGTGCACTCAAATATATTTAGCCCAATGGAATTATAATCTCTTTATAATTTTAGGTTTATAATTATAAATAAGACTATTTAAAACTTTTTGTAAGTCAATTAACAGAGATCTCTTGTAGAATTAAAATCAGAAGGAATGAAACCTCTATTCCTGTAAACCTTTTATAACAAACTTGCAACCAACAAGGAAATATATATTTCCTTTATAAATCACTTCCACACACCTTCTTGATGTACCTAGGCCTTTTGGTCTTGTACTGCTACCAAGACAAACATAAAATCCTTTTATATCAAAAATATATCTTTTACTTATAGCTTTTAAAATATTTTGTCTCCAACTGACTATAAACATTTTATACTTTTGTCAGTCATTATCTCATCCCTAGTGGTCTTTGTTAAGTAAATAAAGCTCCAATTCCTGTTTAATGTTTAGACACAGGTGGTTTCTGTCACTGACTACAGTCCTAAACACATGACAGTTAAGGGACATACATCACAAGTTTGTTCAAGGATTCCCACTTCATTCTTTAGTTAGGATGTTATCTATAGTGGAGCTACAAATCAAAGAAGCTTTATAACCTTGACTCTAAACAGCAGAAGCAATGGGCTAAGGCAAGATTTTAAAGGGATACACTACCTAGTACACTACCTAGTTTGCTTCCACAACTACTTTAATAGCTAATCTATTAAACTTTAAAACTTTTCTCTATCAACAGAGTTATAAAGTGGGGGAGGTATGAGCGGTGAGTGATTGGCTTAGGCTAGGAGTACTTGAGAAGGAGGACAGGTTTGACAGAGGGAGGGTTAAGAGCATAGATAGAAAAGGCTTGTATGTTGGGGATTTCTGACCATTTGCCATTGCATTGACAGAAGTTGTGTAAATCACACAGTATGTTAAAATTGAAAGTGCCATTTTTGGGCCATGGAAACCCATTATCTAATTTATACTGAGGCCAAACCTGATTACAATAGAAAACAAGTCTTTTTGGCTTAAAGTCTGGTCCCAACAATCTGAGGGCTTTGAGTTGTGCCAGGAGGCAGCCTGGAGGAGTTGAGGGGCAGGGTTTGGATTGTTGGGCCCCCTGGTTAGAGCAGGTGAGGAGGAGGCAGCTCCCTGGGAGAGGGACAAAGGGGAGAAGCATCCTCGTCTCCTTTGACAATCTCCAAATGAGTCTCCCAGAGGGAGAGAACGAGAGGAGGCAGGCCAATGGGACATCTCCCAGGTGCACGGTCCTGGGCCCAGTGGCCATGGGGGTTTCTTTGACCAAGCGCTTGGATTTCTGAGAAGTCCCTGAGGGAGAGAGAACAAGACAGAGAACCTGACAAGAGGGAGGCTGAACTCCCTACTCACCGAGACATTGGTGACCGGTGTGGATGTGTAGCATCAGCAATGGCAAAGGTAGAAATCCCTGGAGGCTCCTGGCAATGGCAGATAGGTCCGTTGGAGATGGCCAAAAGGTCAATCAACCCTGTCCTGCGGGGGGTTGTCCATTAGTGGACCATCTACCATCCGAGTCATGGCACCAGGAATGTCAGGTAAAAGGGCCGAAGACCAAGACCAGACCAGGCCACAACAAGCCTTTATTAGGGGAATAGATCTGCCAGGCTGTCTCTGAACAAAGGAGAGACAAAAGGAATATGACCAGGGCAGGGAGAGTCTTTTATAGAGACTGGGGTGGGGTTTGTTGGGGCTGAGGTGGGGTTGAGTGAGGTAGTGACTAGGGAATGGAGGAGCCAGTGATATCACTAGGTGGTAGGAGGTGAGCGAGTATTAGGTTACTTTCTAGGCAGGGACAGGGGCATACTTGGAAGAAGGGTTTATTCTTTGGTGGGAGCAAGCATCTTGGCATGATATCACACAGGGGAGGGGGCAAGGCACGATGGGAAGAGGGCAGCTACCATACATAATAGCTGCTGAGGTGGTGGAAGACCTATCAGCTTACATTTATGAATATATTAGAAACAATTCCAAAGTAATTGTTCTTTGATTTTTTTTTCCTTTTCTCAGACTAGTAATGCTCTGGGTACTACCATACTCTCACAGTGCTGGGTACATTCAGGAAGTCACAACTCCCTGTCAGCCACACCATCACAAGGGACAACTTACTGTTACTAAATGAGGGTTTTCAGTAGGTTATATGTGTAAATGCGTTGTTGACTTGTGATAACCTCAACTTATGCCTTATAAGGACATAAACCTATCATAAATAAAAGGGCTTCTGAAGTCTAAATGAGGATTCATAATATAGAAGCCAGAACTCAAAACAACAGATATAATTAAAAAGTGATTCCATTTTAACTGGAGTGAAATCCTTGCAGCCAACTTAATAAAGACCAAAAGAAAAACCTTAGCCAGAGGGAGACTTTTAGTCTTTGAGGTTTCAGTGGCAATAAGGCCACTCATTCATTAACATACTTTTTGCATTTCAATGTATTTTAATTTACACTCCATACCTAGTTAGCCGTTACAGTATGATAATTTGATGCATGTTAACAAAGTAGAGTAACCAAATCATGGTGATTAGTGTTTCTATGTCCTCAAATATTTCTTGTTTCTATAAGTCTGGCAGCTTCAGAATTCTTTTCCAGTTATTTTGAAATATATTATAGATTGTTGTATACTACAGTTACCCTATTTTTGTGTAGAATATCTGAATAAATTCCATCTATCTGACTCTGTTTAAGTACCTGTTATTTCACTTTTCACTTTGTCTCCTGTACCCTATGATACCCTAATGAATATTATTCCATTGTATTCACATGTTACATTTTCATTATTTATTCATCCTAAGTCGGCACCTAGGTGAGTTTCATATCTTTGATACTTTGAGTGATGATGTCATACGTGTATATGGTGTCACATTGTTGTATGTATTTCATTCCTGTGGACAAAGCATACAGATTTTTTTAATACTTTCTAACATTAATTTTCTTCCCTCTCCTATTTTAAAATGGTTATTCTTAAATCTTACCTCAATTTATTTCTACAAGTTTCTATGATTATCATCACAATTTACAGCTCAAAAAATTGAGTCTCTAACTATTATTGTGTGAAACAACTATAATTTTCAGTGTTAAATTTTTTGAACTCTTGATATTAGGATCCATACATAATATCTCTATGAATAAATGTTTGATTACATCTTATAAAATGTGAAATAGAAGAAAATTTAGATGCAGATGCAATTCCAATGAGAAATTTAAAATATATTTTTATTTTAATTTACATAATAATTATACATATTTTGGGACTAAAATGTGATATTTCAGTACATTTGTAAGAAGAGTGAGAATGCAGTAGGTTGATTAATAGATCCATCTTCTTAAAATTTATTATTTCTTTCAACTATCATTCAAAATGCTCTCCTGCCAAATTCAAATATTTTTAACTGCAATCACTCAACTGTACTAGAGGCTAGAACTTAATTCTGCTATCTGGCTGCATTTGTGTATACATTAGTTGACCCATTCCCTTCTCCTTTCTTCTGTTGCCTTCCCAGCTCATGTTCATGACCATCCTGCTCTCAGCATCTAAGCATCTAGGAGATCTAAATTTCCACTTTCTGCATCTGAGTTATGCCTCCCAGTCTTGCTTATTTTGCTGATGCACTAGCTCTTCATGGCCTTAGAACATATGAAATATGTCCATTCCCTGGGGTCTCCACACTGACTATAAACACTTTTCCAGACAATCTTGTAGCATTCACCCCATCTCCTTTGAGGTCTTTGTTCAAATGCTAACCTGTTTACTGGTCTTGCCTGAAGCTGTGTTTTTAAAGCAAAAATAACCTCAGCCACTCTGTATTTACTTTCCTTTTTATCTACACATTCACCATTATCATTTATCTTTTATAATTTTTAATTATTTTGAAAATAAAGTTTGTTTTGTTTCTCCACCATTAAATTATATGTAAATTTGTTTTTCTGTACTGATAAAATATCACCTAGGCAGTTCTTGTAAGAAGCCTTACATTTAATTTATAATCTTCAAATATACCCCCAAATTTATCATTACAGTTATAGAGCTCATGATCTGTTGTGGACAACCAGAGCATTGAAAAATAATATCCAATGAAAAATGATAGAAAGATCCCTTGAAAAAATCAGTATGTACATATAAGAAGTATACAAATAATTTATTGCCTGAAGAATATAGAGCAAAGCAGCTCTGTAAAGCTACTAATGCAAACATATGTCCTTTCTCACCAACACCTTCTGTCTCTGTCTTTGTCTTTGTCTTTCACTCTCTCTTTCTCTCTGTAGTTTCTCAAGATGATATCAACCACATGGGACTGAGGAACGAAACCCAAATTTTTGCTTCTAGGAATTTTAGAAGATCCAGAACTGCAGTCATCTGTGTTTGCAGTTTTCCTCTCCATGTATGTGATCACCGTGCTAGGAAACATGATCCTCATACTGGCCACAGACTCAGATACCAATCTGAACACAGCCATGTACTTCTTCCTCTCCAACCTGACCTACATGGACATCAGTTTCACCAACACCACCAGGCCAACTTGCTGGTGAAAATCCAGACACAGAGCAAAGTCATAACATATGAAAGCTGCATCACCCATATACATTTATTTTTTTCTTCATAACACTGGACATCTTTTTGTAGACTGTGATGTCCAATGACCTCTTTGTAGCCATCTGCCACCCTCTCCATTACACGGTCATCATGAACCTCCTGCTCTCTGTGTTAATGGTTTTTGCATGCTGGATTGTGAGTGTCCTAATGCCCTGTTACACAGCTTAATGATGCTGCAGCTGACCTTCTGCACTGACCTGGAAATCCCACATTTCTTCTGTGAACTTAATCAGGTGATCCACTGTGTTTGCTCTGACACATTATCCAATGAAGTGGTGATGTATTTTACAACTGTGCTGCTTCGTGTACACCCCCTTGCTCATTTCCTTTACTCTCACTCTAAAATAGTTTCCTCCATATGTGCAATCTAATCAGCTCAGGGGAGATATAAAGCATTTTCAACCTGTTCATCTCACCTCTCAGTGATCTCCTTATTTTATGCCACTGAGCTAGGTGTGTATCTTCTGTAACCCAAAACTCACACTCAACCGCAACTACCTCAGTGATGTACACTGTGGTCACACCAATGCTTAACACTTCATCTGCAGCCTAGGGAATAAAGACATCAAGAGCACTCTTAAAATTCTTTAAGAAAGCAATTCCTGAAAGGTTATTTTGCCTGGACTGAACAAAATGCCCATGATTATCAAGCTCAAAACCTGAGAAACAGAAACAGTGATACCTTGATCCAATCTTAAAACTAAAGCTTGCCCTTTCTATTGGTTTCTGGAAATTTTTTGTTCTTTCATTTTAACTTCTATATACCATTTAATTAACTTCCTGTATTAAACTTTTGGCTCTCTCTGTTATACAGTAGATCTTCCATTTGAACTTTCCCTGCTTCCTCAAAGCTTCCAAGCTTGGTATAAATACTTTGAAATTTCCTCTTGTGTCATGGATCAATCCATACTTCTCAAGAATAATGTCTTCTCAAATGACTTGTCTTACCAAGTAATGTTTTTGGTATATTTTTGTTTGTTTGTTTTACATAGTCATGGGTTTTACTACACTCATGGAGAATACTAGAGTGGCAACTAGGGCTGTTTAGTTTTGTAGAGGAAGTAATGACCTCTAACTGTTGTTTCATAAAATGTAGTTTCACATCTTATATGTCTTTGACTTTCATTTTTCTCAGTAGGATTTTGTCACTTTATTAGCTTATTGCCCACAGTGCGTACAATCATCACTTCATAAGTGTGATTTTCAAAATATGCAAATAGGAAAAGAGTTGAGAGTTAGAGGGAACAGAGAAGGATGGTAGGGGAAGGGAACAAAAAAAGAATTAAGATGTATTAGGTACATGTAAAAACTCCCCTCGATGTATGTCATCATTATGTACTGCAAACCTGTATGAATAATAAAATGCATTAATAAAAAATTCTCAACTGGATTCTGTGGGAATAGGTAAATTTGAAGAGACAAATTGAGTTAATATGGTCTTTGTATCTCAGATGAGCCTAAGTATAGTTAATCAAATTTAAAATCTTGCATTGAATTATTATGAAAAATAATTCTATAAATGCATAATAAATATTAGACATATACAATGAAATTTTGTTCAGCCATAAAGAAGAATGAATTTGAGTCTTTTGCAGGGAAATAAATGGATCTGAAATCATATATTAAGTGGAATAAATCAGTTGCAGAAAATAAAATATCACATGGTATCTCCAATATGAATAAAATACAAATAAATTAAAGAGTAAAGTAATTTAAGTAGCAAAATAAAAGAGAGAAGATATGTAGATAATTAGGCATCATAAACATATACTACTAAAAATGAATTTTTCTTAACTAAAAACAAGTAAAATAAAAGAGAGATGGTAATAAAAGTCTGACTCTTTTGCAATGTGGCAGGAAGTCAAGATGGGGATAGGAGAGTGGTACAGGGAATATATATTTATATTCCTCAAAATGAATGTAGATTCCATGTATGGCAAACATATACCAATAAAAATTTAAATAATTGTTTTGATGGTGTAAATTGATTTATTTTTATTTATTTATTTATTTATTTTTGGCAGTATGTAGAAAGTGGTTTTATTATAGGGATGGAAGTGTTGGTTCAGCATTGGAAGATCCAGCCTCAAAAGTAATCATTTTAACAGAGGAAAGGAGAAAGCCATATGATCCTGTCACTAGTTGGAGAAAGACTATTGGACTAAATTCTACAGCTGTTCATGTTAAAAGCTATCAGGAGACTAGAAGTAGAACACAACCTTCTCAACAGATAAAAGACATGTACTCCATACTTTCAACAAAAACTCCTTCTATGAATGGAGATGATACAATAATATCTCTCTAAAGTGGGGAACAAGGGTATATATGCCTACTCTTCATCTGTCCATTGGACTTTGAAACATAGGTCTAAACCAAAATATCCTGGAAATAAAATGACACAACTAGGATAGGATTTGCATGGCAGAAGCAAAATCTTTATATGTAGATGAAATGATCATCTACAGAGAAAATATTAAGAAATCTCTAGGATCCCCTAGAGCTTGTACTTGAATTTAGCAGGATTAGAAAACACAAGGTATATATAAAAATTCAGGTCTGTATATACTTGCTATAAATGAAGAACTGGATAGTGAACTTTAAAAGTTATGTAGGAGGCTGCAGACAGGCAGGTCAGCCCATGCCCTACTGAGGTCCCCAGTCATGCAGAATATGCTGAATCACCCTGCTGCAGACAGGCAGCCACCTGGTTCAACACTACAAAGACTCAGGACACCAGACCACCAGAAAAAGGTACTGAGTCTCACTGCTCCAGGCCCAGAGGTAGGGGCTTCTGAGCCACCGTCCCACTGCTCCTGGTCCAGAGGAAGGGGCTTCCAAGTCACCATCCCTCCTGCTGCTCCCAGCCCAGAGGAAAGGGCTTTTGGGCCACCTTTTGTCCCACTGATCCTGGCCCAGAGGAAGGGGCTTCCAGGCCACCATCCCTCCCAATGCTCCTGAGCCACAGGGAGGGGCTTCTGAGCCACCATCCCACTGCTCCTGGTCCAGAGGAAGGGGCTTCCTGGCCACCATCCCTCCCACTGCTCCCAGCCCACAGGAAAGGGCTTTGGGGTCACCATCCCTAGCGCTGCTCCTGGCCCCTGTCCCACCTCACCCAGCTCAGAGGAGGTAATCCTTGCAGGGGCTAAGAGCCCCCAGCCCCAGTCAAAATGAGAAAACATGTAAATAAGTCTCAAAACCAGACTTCTAGATCACCTACAGCAACCCCAAAGGGAAATGAGATGGAACACTCTGATACTCAACCACCTGGATCCACTGAACTGGCAACAAAAGGGGATCTGGAAAAAATGAAATCAGAAGTAATTTCTCAGATAACAGGAGAAATTGTGCCCCTAGTGTAAGACATGATTAGTAAATCTAAAGAGGAGCTGAGGAACATGATGGAATCCCAACATAAGAAACAAATGGAATCCATAAAACAGATGCAAATAGATTTCCAGGACATGAAAATCTCCACTGAAAGTCTACACAGCAGAATGAGCCAATGTGAGGACAGAATTTCAGATATAGAAGATAAGATTGCGATTAGTGACCAGGAAAAGAAAAATTGCTTCAACATTATAAGGGAACATGAGAAATCAATCCAGCAGCTGCTAGATGATGCAAAGAAGAATAACATAAGACTGATTGGGCTCAATGATAAAACAGGAAGAGAGTGGAGATGACATAAAAAATCTCTTCACATAAATAATGGCAGAAAACTTCCCAAGCAGGGGAAAAGAGCTTGACATACAGATAAGTGAGGCATATAGGACTCCAAATAGCCTTGATCAAAAAAATCTACACATAAGCATGTAATTGTTAAGATTCCAGAAACACAACAGAAGAACAAAGTTTTCCAAGCAGTGAGAAAAAAGAAACAAATCACATACAAAGGAAAGCCCACCAGAATCACAGCAGACTTCTCAACACAAACCATCAAGGCAAGAAGAGCTTAGAGTGACATATTCCAACCCCTAAAAGAAAAGAGCCACCAACCCAGATTGATGTACCCTGCAAAATTATCTTTCAAAATTGATGGAGAAATAAGATACTTTCATGAAAAAGAGCACACCTTAGGAACTTCATGAATACCAAACCAGCACTCCAAAGAATTTTACACAATATCCTAGGAACAGACATTGAGGATCACAACCCCAGGAAGCAAAGCAGAATGAACCCATCTGGAATGATAAGAAAATAAATGTAAAGGGGGAGAACCCAACAAAAAGAAAAAGTCATGGCAATGACAAGTTAATACATTTCAGTGATAACCATCCACATTAATGGTCTCAATTCACCAATCAAAAGAAATAGACTGGCACAATGGGTCAAAAAGCAAAATCCAATAATATGCTGAATACAAGAAACACACTTAATTCAAAAGGAAACTCATAGACTGAAAGTGAAAGGGTGGAAAACAATACTGCATATGACAGGAATCCAACAAAAAGCAGGAGTAGCTATCCTCTTTGCAGATCAAGTAGATTTCAAATCAACACTGATTAAGAGAGTCAAAGAAGGACACTACATCCTTGTAAAGAGAAGAATGCAAGAGAAAGAGATGACAATCATAAATATATATGCACCAAACACTAGTGCACCCAACTAGACAAAACAAATACTAACAGACATGAAAAGTCATGTATGTACTAATACAATTGTAGTGGGGGACCTCAACACTCCACTGTCACAAATAGATAGATCAACTAGACTAAAAATAAGTAATGAAATACTAGAACTCAATCGAACTCTTGAACAAATGAACTTAACAGATGTTTACAGAGTCTTCCATCCCACAAAAGCAGAATACACATTCTGCTCAGCTGCACAAGGGTCATTCTCCAAAATAGACCACATACTCACACATACAACATGTTTAAGGAAGTGCAAAGAAATTGAAGTTATCCCCTGTATATTGTCAGACCATAGTGTGATGAAATTGTCGATCCATAGCAAAAGAAACTCAAAAATTTCATAAACATGTGGAAATTGAACAACAAACTTCTCAATAACCAATGGGTCACAGAGGAAATTAAAGAAGAAATCAGACAGTTCCTTCAATTAAATGACAATGACAATACAACATATCAGAATCTATGGGACACAATGAAAGCAGTCTTAGGAGGGAAATTCATAGCAGTGAATATGCATATTAGGAAAACAGAATGAGCCCAATTAAACACCCTGATGCTGAACCTCAAGCTTCTAGATAAGGAAGAGCAGGACAACCCCAAATCTCATACAAGGGAGGACATTATAAAGATCAGGGGAGAAATCAATGCAATGGAGACAAAGAGAATGATACAAAAAATCAATGAAGCCAAGAGTTGGTTCTTCAAAAGAATCAACAAAATTGACAAATCTTTAGCCAACCTTGTCAGAAAAAGGAAAGAAAAGGCCCAAATCCATGCATTTAGGAATGAAAAGGGTGAAATTACAACAGACCCAACAGAAATCCAGAGGATCATCAATACCTACTTCCAGAACCTATACGCCAATAAGATGGACAACACAAAAGAACAGGACAGATTCCTAGATATACATGAATTACCAAACTTGAACGAAGAAGACCTAAAAATTCTGAAAACCCCAATATAAATCAATGAAAGTGAAAATGTAATTAAAAACATATCAACTACGGAAAGGCTGGGCCTTGATGGCTTCACTGCTGAATCCTACAAGACATTTAGAGAGGAACTGCTGCCACTATTGTTTAAACTCTTCAATGAAATTGAAAGGGAAGCAATACTCCCAAATTCATTCCTGGAAGCAAGCATCACCTTGATCCCCAAAGCAGAGAAAGATGCAACTGAAAAAGAGAACTATAGGCCAATCTCATTAATGAACATAGATGCAAAAATCCTTAATAAGATAATGGCAAATGGAATGCAGAAGATCATCAAGAAGATCATACACCCTGATCAAGTGGGATTCATTCCAGGGATGCAGGGATGGTTCAATATATGAAAATCAATTAATGTAACACACTATATCAATAGAGCCAAGGACAAAAATCATATGATTATCTCCATAGATGCAGAAAAAGTATTTGACAAAATCCAACATGCATTTATGATAAAAACCCTACAAAAATTGGAATAGATGGTTTCTACTTCAAACTGATAGAAGCCATCTATGAAAAACCAACAGCCAATATCATACTAAATGGTCAAAAACTGAAATCCTTCACACTCAAATCAGGAACAAGACAAGGATGTCCACTATCACCACTCTTGTTCAATATAGTTCTGGAAACATTAGCCATGGCAATTAGACAAGAGAAAGAAATAAAAGGAATAAAGATAGGTAATGAAGAAGTCAAATTGTCATTATTTGCAGATGACATGATACTCTATATAGAAGACCCCAAGAACTCCACCAAAAGTCTTCTAGACTTAATAACCAAATTCAGTCAAGTAGCTGGGTACAAGATCAACACCCAAAAATCAATAGCTCTCCTCTACACAAATGACAGACTCACTGAGGGAGAAATAGGGCAAATAACTCCTTTCACAATAGCATCCAAAAAAGTGAAATACCTAGGAATCATCCTAATGAAAGAAATCAAAGACCTTTTCTCTGAAAACTATGGCACTCTGAAAAGAGAGATTGAAGATGATATCAGAAAATGGACAGGCATCCCCTGCCCCTGGGTAGGAAGGATAAATATAGTCAATATGGCCATACTTCCAAAACTACTATATAGATTTAATGCAATTCCAATTGAGATCCCAGCAGCATACATCATAAACCTGGAGAAAACAATCCAAAAATTCATTTGGAACAAGAAGAGACCCAGAATAGGAAAACCAATTCTAGGTAACAGAGACATGGCAGCGGGTATCACAATCCCCAACCTGCAACTATACTACAAAGCTACTGTGATAAAAACAGCATGGTACTGGCAAAGAAACAGACTCCAGGACCAATGGAACAGATTAGAAGATGCAAAAACAATGGCAGACACACTCAGCCATCTCATCTTCGACCAAAGAGCCAAACACCCTCACTGGAGGAAAGATAGCCTCTTTAATAAATGATGCTGGAAACAATGAGCTTCAACTTGCCAAAGATTAAAACTAGACCTGTATCTCTCACCATGCACTAAACTAAAATCAAAATGGATTAAAGATATAAATATTAAAATAGTAACTATGAACCAGTTGGAACAGAGGTTAGGTAGAACCCTTGAAGACATCGGTGTAGGAAAAGATTTTATGAACTAAACCTCAGTTGCCCGTGAACTAATCCAAACAATCAACAAATGGGATCTCTTCTTATTAAAAGGTTACTGCACACAAGAGAAACCACCAGCAGTGTGAAGAGACAACCCACAATGTGGGAAAAAATCTTCACCTGCTCTTCCTCAGACAAAGGTCTACTCTCTCGAATCTATAAAGAATTTAAAAAGATCAGACCTCCCAAATTTAAAGACCCAATCCAAAAATGGGCATCTGAAATGAACAGACATTTCTCAGACAAAGAAGTGGAAATAGCAAATAAATACATGAAAAAATGTTCAACCTCACTGGTCATTCAAGAGATGCAAATGAAAACAACACTGAGATTCCACTTCACTCCAGAAAGAATGGCTGCTATCATGAAATCAACCGATGACAAATGCTGATGGGGCTGTGGGGAAAGAGGTACGCTGTTCCACTGTTGGTGGGATTGTAGACTGGTGCAAGCACTGTGGAAATCAATGTGGAGATACCTCAGAGAACTAGGACTGGAAGTCCCCTTTGACCCCGCTATTCCAGTGCTGGGGATCTTCCCCAAAGAATTAAAAGAATCATACCACAGTGATATATGTGTACCCATGTTCATAGCAGCACAGTTTGTAATAGCTGAAACTTGGAAACAGCCTAAATGCCCATCAACTGGAGACTGGAGAAAGAAAATGTGGTTCTTTTATTAAACGGAGTACTACTCAGCCATAAAAAATGTGAAATTAGAGACTTTTATAGCTAAGTGGATGCACATTGAGGCGATACTCTTAAGCGAAATAAATAGGACACAGATGTGTAAATACCGAATACTTTCTCTGATGTGAGAAACTGAAAGTGTAAATAAGTACTAAATGTATAATAGGTAATGTGAAATAGGAAGAAAAGGGGCAAAAGAGCGGGAAGTAGGAGGGCTATGGGAAAGGATAGAAGGGAATGGGATTAATATGAGAAAATGGAAAAATAGGAACAAAAGTCTTTGTAAATAGGAAGGAATGGAGGGGTTGAAGGTAGGGCGGGTCAAGTGTGAAAAATAAGAACCAAGGGAGATTATGTAAAGGTGCAAATTTTCAATGATGAATATCATTATATTGTATACCTAAAATATACCAGTGAGTAGAATGAATAATCGATAATGTAAAATAGGAAGAAAAGGTCCAAAGGGGTAGGGGTAGTGGGAGGGGCAGGGGAAAAGAAAGAAGGGAAAGGAAAAATGATGTTAATGGAAAAAAAATGCAAATAAAATCTTTGTAAATAGGGTAGGGTAGAGGGCATGAAGGGAGGGCTAGTAATGGGGAAAAAATAAGAACCAAAATACATTATGTAAAGGTACAATTCCCAATGAGGAATGTATTTGTGTTGTATACCTACAATGTACCAATAAAAGAATTTAATAGAAAAAGACCATGTGCATTCAGTGTTATATCAAAAGGTGTTTACTTTATCCTATTATTATATTATTTTTCAATCTCCATTGTCGTGTTGGATCAGAGGGCATATCAATATGTGGAAGGATAGAAAAAAAGTGATAGAAAATAATGAAGACTATATATATTCCCCATAACAAAAGAACCTATTATATACCACAAACATACACTTAAACCAAAGAATACAGTGACCCTTTATCCTCCTCATTTCTGGTAAAAGTAACAAAATCTAAATTCACTGGGAATTGCTGGAAATTACCTCTTCTGTACTAGGTCACTTGTTATAGCTTAGCTTAGCATTCTGAGGCGATTCTGCAGAGAATCTGCATTCTGCAGAATCTGCATTCTTAGGTGTAAACTGAGATTTTATTGCATGCTTCCATGAAGGAGCTTTTCCTTCACTGACTAAAAGGCCATGTTTTCTGTTCAAATGTGCATTACTTCTGTTATTTCTCATCTTATTCTATCTAACAACATTTTTGTGTTTCACCTGAAACCTGGCTCCCTTAATTTGTTCCAAAAGCTTTCCATGGACATTCTATATCCTCATGTAGCCAGCTCTGTTGCTTTGAGTTACTATCCTGGATTTTTTATGTGCAGCTCCCTGTAGTTGAATATGCTTAGGATTGGAAAAGTGCATTTAATATGTCCCCAAGAATATTTTATAATAAGTGTTTGAGATTATGGACATTCTATATACACAAAATTAATGTTTCTTTTATATATGCCTTGGAATAGCCCTTTATATCTTATGAATGTGTAGTATTATGTGTCCATAGAAATTCAAAGCACCTAAGTAATCACACATATAAAATGTGCAGGTTTGTTTTTGCTACAGAACAATTGCCAAAAACTGAGGACCTTTAAACAAAATACATTTACTAGTTTTCTATTCTGTAGATAAGAATTCACCATGGCTATGGCTGATTTATCCATTCAGGATCTCACATTGTCATGATGTCTCATCATTAGTCATGATGTGTTGTCAGCTGGAACTCAGGTGCCTTCTGTAGGCTCACCCAAGTTGGCAGAATACAATTTCTTTGTGAAGACCAAGGTGCTGTTATCATGTTTGTTGTTGGAGAAACCTCACTTTCAGCATTAGAGGATGACAGCTTTTCCATTTGGGCCTTTCAAAATTTGGTGGGTTAATACCTCAAATTTGTCAGAGCAGTGACTGTCTTCAAGACCCCTTCCCTAGACATTCCCAAGATGTTCCTTATTTGGTCTTCTATACATTTTTATTTGCTGCACCAAATGCTTTTTTCCACACTTGTAAAGCTTATGCCCCTATTCTCTTCCCCAACACTGCATGTTCTCTCTCATCCACCAACCTAAGTTAAGGCACCAATGTGTCCCATTGACATCACAATGTAATTGTACTATCAAATTATCTATGCATTTATTTCATAAGAAATATCCCCTTAGCAACTGCTATGTTCTATGCATTCATTCCCTGGCCTTATGACTCTCCATTCTGCTATAGACTGAATACTTCTGGCCCTCTAAAATTCATATATTTAGATACTAACTTCTATTTGGACAGATTGTTTGCATTCTGAGTGCTATTTGTTGAAGTGTAAAATGAGGCTCATAACAGTAGAGACAACAGAATATATTTTAAAAAGTCAGAAGGGTTTAGATTGCTAATCTTAGATCAATATTCATTAAAATGTAACTGATATATTTGAATTATCAAAAGTTCTATAAGTATATGATTCAATGAGAGCTCCTAATATGTATTATAATGTTATAATTACATTGTTTTGAAAAAAAAAAAACTATGAAGAAGCCAAGCTTTGCAGTATTCATGGTTGTGTATTAAGGATTCATATTTAAATTTCTTCTGGAGGAATGGAATAGAAAATTTTCTAAAGATATCAGTTTTATCCACAGCACAATCAAAGCACTGAGAATCCAAGGGTCTTAGTTAAGAAAGATTCTCAATGTCAAACTTTACAGAAAACTGTAGCCCAGTTCTGTTAGGTGTTAGGGGATTACACCATTGGAGAATCAAAGACACCATGGAAAAGGAGCATGAATTTGGATGTGGTTTTGCACAGTAGTGTGATTAGAGCTAACATTATTAGAAATTTCAAAATAACTAGAAGAGGTGAGATGAATAATCCTCATCAAATCAGAAACATCTGAAGTAGTGGACATGCTAATTCTCCTGATTTAACAATTATTCAATGCTTATCACTATTAAAACATCACATTGTACCCTATAAATATGTACAGTTATTATCTGTGAGTGTTATAGTCAGGGTTTTGGCAAGAGAATACATTTATTACAGGACACATGGTTTATAGGATTATTTTATGATAATTACCAAAAAAATCAAATGCAAAGGAGTGCAAGGGATTAACCTCACACCTCCATGAATCCACCAAGTGGCCTAGAGCTCATGGGAATATCTCATGCTTGTTGGTATTGAGGATCTGCACCTGGAAGGCCCAAAGGCCAGTGGTGGAAGCCAGAAAATCTTCACCAGTGAGATGAAAGATTTGTACAACCAAGCTGACGGACCCACATTGGAACCAGGAAGTGATGCTCACAGTGAAGATCAGAGGTCCCCTGTGCAAAAGAGCAGCCATTGCTAGTAACAGTGAGGCCCCAAGCTACCCCTCTGATGAGAACAGCCTAGTTCTCAGTTCACATCAGGAAAATCATCCACAGCAAGCTTCTAGAAAATCAACAGACCAAATCTTCCCCTCCAGTTCTCTTTTTATGGCTATTGACAACAATCCTCAGTTAGATCCTCCATGCCCAGACAATGCTGATTCAGTTCATCTGGGCATTGCAAGTTAACCATTAATCTACTACAGTGAGTAAAGATTCAAAAGTCTCAATTACTCAAATCCATATTGAATGGTCCAGGACAAATTCCTGAAGTTTCATATGAAAGTCAGCAAATCATGTTGTTCTTTCAAGACTTCTTTTTGAAATTGATTTCTTCTGCTTTTTATGCTTTTCTCCTGTTTGAATATTAAATCCATAAATGTCTTCACAACAAAAATATATCACTTTTGTCTTTTTTGAGTGTGTGTGGTACCAGGGATCAAACTCAGGACTTTTCACATGCAAGGCAGGTGAAGCACCATTGAGGTAAATCCCTGGCCATCACTTTTGTCTTTTGGAAAACTTTTTTTTTTTCTTATTCTGCCAGTGGACATAATTTAAGTTGGAAAGTAGCCAGAAACAAAGAAGGCTTTACTTTCTTACAAGCTATTGTTTCAAATCCATTCAGTTTAGCACTCTCTATGTTTATTGTAGAGATTTTTGACATTTCTTTAAATACAGGGAAGAAAACAGCAGTGCAAAAATGGAAGTCTCAGGTTGTGTATGAGAGATTTACAAACTGGATTTCTATGTACAATTAATATGTACTTTGAAGAAAGTATTTTGATATTGACGTGTTGCCTGGAAACCATTTCATTTAAATTGTGTGATAGAGTTTAGAAGAAAAGATGTTAACATGGCCCCAAGAGATTGTGGTCTGTGGCATGTTTTTAAGTAGTGTGTGTGTGTGTGTGTGTGTGTGTGTGTGTGTGTGTTTGCCTGTTTGCCTTTAGAAATGAAAGCAGACTTCAGAGAGAGGAACTTTGTTTCAATATGTTCCAAAATGGAGAAAGTAAAAAACAGAAAAAAAGAAGAAACTCATTTCAAGTTATCTAGTTCTTCAGAGGCAATTTAAAAAGGTAAATGTAATAACATCTATATAAAGAGATGTCACATGTCTTGACTCCTCAGCAGCAATGAGGCCACTTTGTTCTTCATTTCTTTAATCAGTCTCTCTTCCATATGCTTCCTGTCACACTGTAGCCTTGTTGATTTTGAAACTTTGAAACAAGCACTTTCCTCAGAACCTTTGCACTGGCTCTTCCCTCTTCCATGGACAACCTGCTGGAAATTATTTCTGGAGTCCACTTTGTTTTTCTGAAACAGTCTTTTTTAACATGTCACATACCTTCTTGTCACCTGAACATCCAGCACAACATAATAGAACATGTGGAATCTTCCTGTTATAACAGATTTTTTTTTCCTTTAGAGGACAGGGCACCATCTGACATGTGCTTACTTTCTTCCCTACTTTGTATTTATTTGTGTTTGACTGTATTGTTCCTCTTTCATTTGACTTTAAGGACAATTGATTCATTTAGTACAGATCATTAACTCCCTAGACAGTGATATCTTTTCTCAAGGATATACAGAAATTTAAATATTTTTATACATACCCTCTTGGCAAAAACTGACAGTGAGACTGGAATTTCAAATCAAAGATGTCAAGGGGATATCTTAAAGGGGAAAACTCAATAAGAATTGGTGTCTTGGTGCCAGGAATGTAGTTCAGCTGCGCAGTGCCTGGCAAATGCAAGTCCCTGAGTTCAATTCCAGGTACTGAAAAGAAAAGGAAAGAAAAGAAAATAAAAGAAAAGGTGTATTGACTGTACAGTCTGAACAATGGCATTTCCATCAGGTTTGTATTCCATAATATTGTCATGTTGTTTTTCTCTTTTCCAGTTAGTCACACCAACTATAATCAAACCAGAAAATGACACAAAAATTTACAAAATCTTTCTTCTGGGAATTTTAGAGAATTCCACTTTGCAACCCTTCCTCTTTGGACTATTTCTGTTCATGTACCTCGTCACTGTGCTTGGAAACTTGGTCATCATTATGCTCATGGTCTCAGACTCCCATCTGCACACACCCATGTACTTCTTCCTCTCCAACCTGTCTTTCGCAGACATCAGCTTCACCTCTACAGGCATTCCCAAAATGCTGGTGAACACCTAGATTCATAGCAAGGTGATAACTTATGAAGGCTGCATCACACAGGTATATTTCTTCACACTCTTTGGAGTTTTGGACAGCTTGCTTTTGACAGTGATGGCCTATGACCTCTTCGTGGCTATCTGTCAACCATTGCATTACATGGTCATCATGTACCTCAGGGTCTGTGGATTGCTAGTGCTGGTGTCCTGGGTCACAGCTGCCTCGTATTCCTTGTTAGAAAGTTTAATGCCATTAAGGCTGTCCTTCTGCTGCACAGACTTGGAAATCCAACATTTTTTATGTGGGTATAATCAACTGATCCTACTCGCATGTTCTAATACCTTTGCTAATGATATGGTGATGTATTCTGTATCTGTGCTTTTGGGTGGCAGTCCCTTTGTTCGTATTCTTTACTCATTTGCTAAAATAATTTCTGCTATTCATGCAATCTCATCAGCTCATGGGAGGCATCATGCATTTTCCACCTGTACATCTCACCTCTCTGTTTTCTCCTTATTCTCTTTTACTGGGTGTTTACTTTAGTTCTTCCATTAGTGAAAACTCACAGTCAACTGCAAAAGCCTCAGTGATGTATAGTGTGGTCACACCCATGCTGAACCCCTTCATTTACAGTCTGAGGAATAAGGACATAATGGGAGCTCTGAGAAGAATCTTCAGAGGGAAGTCATGAAAAAAGTTGTCTATAGGAAATTCTTGTTTTCACGGTACTCTAAGCCTCAGAACTGAATGCTGCTATTCATAAATCTAATAGTGAAGTAGAATTTGCTGTTCCAATTTATTCCCAGAAGTTTTTACTTCTTGAATTTCAGCTGCTGCATGGAATTTAAACAACCTCATTCATAAGATTTCTACTTTCCCTGATATTCAATATTTTATGTGTCTAATTTTTTTCTAATGTTCTTTCTAATTAAGCACCAGAAACAATTTGGATATTTTCATTAGTCTCACAGAGTGATGTGTTCAACTTCTCCTGTTGAATAACACAAGGGAATTGATGTCATTATATTGTTTTTAATTAAAAGAAATTCTGAGACATCAGCTTTTCATTTTTTTCTCCCTTATTCCTTGCATAATTGTTAACTTTAGTGTTCTTTATGCTATAACCTTCAAACTGCTGTTATCATATTTGCCTATGGGAAATTATTATCCTCCTAATGATACTATTTTCTTATTCTGCAATTTTTCACAGTGGATTGTACATTTCTTGTCAAAAAGTGATAATGAAATATTACTATCAAAAACACATTTAATGTGTACCATGCACAGAAAAACAAGTTTGCATAGATCAACTGATTTAATGTGGTGCTAGAGGACTTCTTACACAAGTTGATTTTCAGTCACATATCTATGATAATATGTTTAATTATGGACATCTGCTCATTGATGTGCAATTATTCTTGAATTCCCTGGATTGTTCACAAGGCCAAGCTGGTGTTATGATAGAGACCATGTGTAGAGGTTTCATTCAATGGACTGGAGAATTTGGTGTCATGTTCTACATTATTCAATGTGTCACCTGGGTTAATATTTTCCATTAATTTCTAAAAATATGATTTCTTTCATTGCTCTGGACAAAATTTTTCTTCCTTTTCAAAGTTTGTTATAAATGTCAAAGTGCAGGTGAGGAAACAATATGTATGAAACTGTCATTTTCATTTATTTATGTTCTAAGCTCTCTTTGACCTCATGAATAAGGAATAAATTTCACATAAATCTAAATCCAAAATAGCTTCCTTAGTAGGATAATCTCCTACAATTAACTTTGTTTCATGTGTTTTTTGTTTTGTTTTGTTTCATTTTGGTACTGGGGATTGAACTTAGGACCTTGCGCTGTTGAAGCAGGCAGCGGCATCACTGAGGTAAATCCCTGACTCCCACAATTAATTTTTCATGGTTCTTGAAATGAAGATTTGGGTGTTATGAGCACATTTTTTTCCTGATTTAACATACATGTCCACCTGCTCACTTTTCGTTACCTGGATTGGAAACACACCACTGCTCTTTATTTAATATTATCAAAAATAAATGTCAATCACCAAGTAATCAGAAATTTTGTCTTCAAATATCAGAACAAATGTCCAATATAAAATGCATCAGATTATCCTGAATATGATCAAGGGTATTTCCATACATTATTGGCTAAGCAAGTGAATGTTGTGTAATAAGTCTTCCCAAATTAAATGGTTTAAGACAAATTTAAAGCATTGTAAGAAAATGAATACATCATGAGACCAAAATGCTAAATGAAATAAATATGACACAGAAGATTAACTATGTCATGGTCTGTCTTATAAGAGAAACCCAATATATAAATAATTTAGAGAGCAAAATAAAATCTAGATGTTATGAAACAGGAAAGTAGATTTGGTGGTGATCAGAAGGGGATTTAGGAAAGAGGAAGATGGGAAGGTGAGAGGAGAGAAGTAATAACAATCAAGATGTAATATGTGTACTTAGAATTCTACACAATGTATGCATTTATTATGTAACACAAACACATACTAATAAAACATTTTCTTTATTATATAAACATATGTTTTGAGGAGTTTCATGATCCTTTCTGGTTTGCTCATGGTTTTTATTCAGAGGTGAATCTGCTAAGGGTACTTTTGTAATCTATGCTGACATCTCCCAAATATGGTGCTTGCTATATTTTGGCTTGTTGTTGGAGGAGGATAGAGTGACAACTGGCCTATGCTCTATCTTTGTCCTTGTCCTAGAGCAGGCTAGCTTGTATTGCTCACAAGGCTGTGACCATATTATGATAGAGATCAACAAATACACATCAAGACCCCTTAAGGCACACTGTCACTTCCACCATATACTAGTCACTAAATTTTTAAAAATCTCATGATTAGTTAAAAGTCAAATGTTGTGAAGTAGACTCTACATATCAATGAGAAGAATATCAGAATCACATTGAAAAACCAAAGAATAACGAGAAAGTTGGAGAATCAAAGTGATCTCTAAAAATGTTCTAAAACAAGTATAATTACATTGCACTGAGATTCTTTTTGGCTCAGTCTTGAGGGATGATTCCTTCCACCTCCATCTTTAACAGCTGAGTTATTTCATTCCTCTTTTTTGGAGAAGAAAGTGATAGTCCAAAGATAGGATTAATTGAAGGTAGGGAAATTCTAATTCAAAAAGGTGAAGTCTTCAGAGTCTTCAAAAGGTGAAGACTCTTCAGGTGTAAATATTTCCTTTCTGTCTTTCACCTCTAGCTCATCAGGTTTAGACTAAGAAATATTTTTTCTTCTAAATACTTGGGTGACCGAATCTTATGACTCATATAACAAATAACAGTATTGAATTCTTCATAACTTAATAACTATCTCATCTATAGGCTAGCTGTGCTAGGAAGGTGCACCCTGGCCACAGCACAGACATTTACCTAACATCCTATCAATACTTGCACAACAAAATTGTTTCTTCTCACCTCAGGGAACAATTTTTATGATCAATCACAAAGCATATATGAACAGCTGTTTAAAACACAAAATTGTTTATTTAATTTTATTTACTTAATTATTTTTTTATTTTTAGTATTTTGAACTAGGGTCTCATTGTGCAGTTCATTCTGATCTTGAACTCCTTATGTAGCCTAGACTGCCCTTGAACTCACCACAATTCTCCTTCCTTAGCCTATGAAGTGCTGAGATTATAAGCATGCACCATCACAGATGGCTAAAACAAATTCTTGTCACATATATTTTCTGATCTCAACAGAATAAAATCAGATACCAAAAAGTACTGGAACTTTGGAGACTACACACATGCATAGGAATTAAAAACATGTTTGTTAGCAACTAACAACTCTAGAGAAAAATTTACACATAATTTAAAATATTTCTTGATAATCTGTTGGTAGGAATGTAAATTAGTTTGGTCACTAGAAAAAATGATATGGAGTTCCTCAAAAAACTAAAAATACAACTACCATATAATGCAGCTATTAATCTTTGGCATGCCAAAAAGTTAGCTGTTTGTCCATATTCAGTGTAGCTGTATTTATAATAGCTAAGATCACTCAAGTTCCCATCAGCAGATAAACAGATTTTTTAAAACTTGTATACATTAAAAAAACAGAGTAGTAAGGCATAAAAATGGAATTCTATCATTTGCAGCAACATGG
Source organism: Heterocephalus glaber (assembly GCF_053883595.1). Taxonomy (NCBI): domain Eukaryota; kingdom Metazoa; phylum Chordata; class Mammalia; order Rodentia; family Bathyergidae; genus Heterocephalus; species Heterocephalus glaber. Next base: position 165,213 of record NW_028258409.1, read on the forward strand.
ATGTAGCAGTAATACATTTAGTGAAATAAGGCAGATATAGAAAGGTAAGTAGCCTTTACTCTCTCTATCATATGTGGAAGCTAAAATAAGTTTTGCTAGACAAGCAACAAAAGAAAACCCAAACAAATAAATCAGTGATGAAAAAGAAGCCATTAAAACTCATTCCACAGAAATACAAAGAATCATCACAATCACTTGTAAAAAAAAAATACACCTGAATTAGAATACTAAGAAGAAAAAAAATTCCTAGGCACAAGAAACCTAGCAGTGTTGAATCATTAAGTAATAGAAGGTGAGAATTGACCAATAACAAATAATAAGATCTGTTGAGTAGTAATATATCCTCCAAAAAATGTCAAGAGAGAGTGTGATAGAGACAGACAGACAGACAGGCAGATAGGGAGGGGGATTCTTTGCTGAAAATCATCAGACTTTTCAGAACTAACATAAATTGTTAAACAGTTCCAAGATTTTGCCAGGTATGGTGACACATGCCTGTAATCACAGCACTGGAGAGGCTGAGGAAGGAGAATAACTACAAGTTCCAGGCCACCTTGTACAATATAGTGAATTCAAGGCCAACCTGAACAACATATTTAGATGTTGTCCCCCCAAAAAAATGGAAAACAATTTCAAGATTTTGAATCAATTTTTCAAAATTCCTTCACACATCAACTCATTTAGCTTATCTGTTATTTGAGAATTCTTCCAATATCTTTCTACTTGGGCTAGAATTACCCTGACATCAAGCCAGATAAGGACCCAACAACAACAAAAAAGAAAAACAAGTGATGCTAGGCTGAAATCCCTGATGAACATAGATGGAAACCATTACCAACCAAATACTAGCAAATTGAATTCAGCAGCATCTTGAAGATTATAACTATGATCAAGTTGGATTTATCCCAGAGATGTAAGAATGGTTCAACAGATGCAAGTTAATAAATGTGACTAATCACATTGAGAGAAAAAGGACAAAAACTGTATGACCATCTGAACAGATCAAAAAAAAATTCCATAAGTTCAAATACCTCCATAACAAAAACTCTCACCAAAATAGACATAGAAGGAATATGACATGACTAAGAACAAACATGCAGGAAACACCATACAGAATGGAGCAATGGTCGAAATGTTTCCTTTAAGACCTGGAACAATGATGCTTAATTTTGACACTATTTTTTAGAGCAGGGATGGTCATTAACATTTATTTCTGGTGATATCTCTGATTGCTTCTATGCTATGCTTGAATTAAACACAGGTATGTGCAGGATTTAAAGCAAAATGTGTGTGTGTGTGTTTAAATTTTATTAGTACATGCTTGCAGTATATTCATTTTACTAATACCTTGGGGCATTGGTAAATGTGCATAATATATCTTGATTTTTTAAATCTCTTTCCCATCCCCTCCCTCCTTCCTCCTCTCATTCTCCTCTTTTTACACAAGTACTGAAAATCTTAGACAAAAAATTAGATTCAAGAAAAATTATCAGGAATTGAAATTGGAAAGAAAGAAGATGAATTGTCACTCAAGAGGGTTCTGGGGAAGGTTGGAAAAGGGTAATTGAAAAGGGGGAAGGAGGAATAAAAATGTTCAAGATGCAATATGTATATGTACAAATTCCACAAGATGAACATTATTATTACAAATTTCAAATACATACCAACAAAAAGGAAAATACCCCTAAAGACTCCACAAAAAATTATAACTGAAAAAAATTCAATAATGTTTCATGGTGCAAAAATCAACAGAAAAGTCAGCAGTGTTTCTAAATACTAGTAAGAAAAGAAAATAAAGGGTTAATTCTTTTTACAGTAGTTGCAAAAATATAAAATATCTAAAATAAATTTGACTAAGCAAATGAAAGTTCAGTACAATGAAAGTTATAAAACACTGATGAAGGAAGACACCTTACGGAAGACACCAAGAGAAAGAAAATGAGAAGTGTAGTGTTAAAATGTCCATGCTTCCCAAAATGGTCTGTAGTTCAACTGCACTCTCTATCTCAGTACCAATGGCATTCTTCACAGTAGATCAAACAGTCCAAAATCATGACATTCTTCATATAATATGAATGAATTCTGTGCAAAAAGAAAAAAGCAGGAATTATCACATTGGACTTCTTAGCACACTTCAAACTTTTTGGAAACAAGATAGCAAGATAATAACATAAAAATAGACAAAATAATGCTCTGATTCCACCTTACAAAAGAGTGGCCATCATCAAGAAATCATACAATAACAAATGCTGGTGAAGCTGCAGAGAAAATGGAACACTTTACACTGTTGTTGGGAATATAAACCAGTACAACTCCTATGTAGATAGACGGAGATTCCCCAAAACGCTAAAACTAGAAATACCATTTGACTCGACTGTTTCCTACTAAGTATCTTCCCCAGAGACTAAAGACCTCATATTACAGTGATATTTGAATGCTCATGCATATAGCAGCACAATTCATTGGAGCTAAATGTTGGAAAAGGCTTATAGGTCCATCAGAAAATTAATGGATAAAGAAAATGTGGCATTTGCACACAGTGGGTTTCTACTCTGCCATAACGAAAAATAAACTTAAATTATCTGTTATAAAATGGATCCAGACTGAGATCGTAATGTTAAGTGAAATAAATCCGGCACATGAATGTAAATATCACATTGTTTCTCTTACATGGGAACCCCAAATTATAAATAAAGACCAAAATGAGAGATAATAGGAAGTGGGAGATTATTCTCAAATGTGAAGGAGATCAAGACATGGAGAGAGGGTAGGGGAAAGTAATGAAAAAAGAATTAAGATGTGTTATGTATACCTAAAAATTCCCTCCAAGTAGGGGAAACATTTTGTACTTCAAATATGTACTAATAAAAATTTTTAAAAGACAGGAGGATCAATAGAAAATAATGAAGAGCCAAAGTGGTTTTCAATAGGGTCCTAAGAGCATATATTACACAGAATATTTTCTTTAATGCATGTTGTTGAGAGTTGAGAACAGTGCGTTAACTAACAAAGAATAGGGCTATACCCCTATCTCATTCCACATGCAAAAATCAATTACTATTGCATTAAAGGTATAAATGTTCAATGTTAGTCCTGAAAAACTGAAACTACTACAAGAGACCACAGGACAAACATTCCAGAACATAGATAAAGGCAAAAATGTTTTGAGTAGGAACCTGAAACCACAGACAAAAATAAAGATAATAGTCAGATGGGACTATATATATAAAAAGAGAGAACTGGATAGCAAATAAACTGATCCAGAGTGAAGATACCAGTTACAAAGAGGGAGAAAATATTTCCAAACTATTAATCTCGAAGGTGGCAGTCCAAATAATATACAAAGAAGCCAACAGGAATTAAACAATCTGCTTTAAAAATAAAAATTATATTGGTGGATAGTTCTCCAAAGAAGATATACAAATGGGCAACAAGCATATTAAACATGTAGAACATTATTAACAAAACCACAATGAAACACCATCTCAACCCAGGGAGAAGGGCTACTATCAAATAGACAAAAAGTCTGGAGCTAAAATCTGGAGAAAGAGGTAAGTTGATATGATTTTATAGGAATTTTAATTGATAAATCTCTATAGAGAAAAGTTTTGAGGACGCTCATAAAAATAAAATCAATTAGAAGTACCACTTCTGGCAACTTGTACTATACACAACTGGGAATATATTCAAAGGAGAGAAATCAGTACATTAAAGAAATATCTACACTGTTGTATTTATTGCAGCATTATTAACACTAGTTAAGAAATAGAATCAACATAAGTATCCAATGATGAATGAATGCATCAAGAAAATATGATACATATAGACAATAGAATAGTATTCATCCATAAAGGATGAAAGTTTGCCTTTTGTGACCACATGATTGACCTTGAAGGACATTATATGAACTGAAATAAGAAAGGTCCACTCAAATACCAATGTCCTCACTCATTTATGTAACCTGAAAATATTTATCCCACAGAAGTAGGGAGTACAACAGAGCCCACGATGCTGGGAGAAGGGTGATAGGGATGGGAGTTAGATGATGCAATATAGCATGAAAAACAGAACAATGAAAGAAAAAAGTTACAATGTTCTGCAGCACAGTATGGTGACTAAATATAGCAACAATTTGCGGTATATAACAAAGTAGCTGAGAGAGAATTTTGAATATCTCCAATACCAAAACTGATAAAAGTTTGAGGTAATGGATATTCTCATGCTAATTAGATTGATTTCACCACTGCACTATACATATATATATATATATGAATAAATATATTATATTGTACCTTAAAATTGTGTGCAAATATGATGTCAGTTAAAACGTAAAGAAACATGTTGGTTCCTTATTTATTCAATATTTATTTGCCTTATTGTTTTATATATAGTGTGAAGGATATGAGGCAGGAACCTTTCTTATGCTTTATATGATATAATTCTTTTATTATTCTTGGGTTTTGGTTTTGAATTCTTTACACACAAATTCAAGGGACACACTCTCTTCCTAGCTCTGATCTTTAGCAAATATATGGAGACCTCTCAAGACAATATTGCATGAAATATTGCACATAGCATACAAGTTGTACTCATTTCATTTTCCCTGAGGAGAAAAAGTTGTGAAAATACATACATGAGTATATTACACATTCACCACTAAAATATAAACTACAAATGAGCAAGGACTTTATCTAACTTGTTCACATTTACAGATATTACAATATCTGTACTTTGACAAAGAATGAAATTATAAGAAAAAATAGTTGTTTTTTAAAGATGGGGGAAATAAAACCAATTTCAAAATAATTGTACCACACAAAAATTAAGAGAGCAGGAAATCAAAAGAGAAGCAAAAACAGAAACAAATTATAAAACGGCAAACATGTAACTATATAACAAAGATTAACAATTAAATGGCAAACATGGAGGCACACAGGAAATATGGTATCAGGTTTCTAGGACTTTTTGTTGTGTAGAAGATGCACAGGCCCAGTTGTGATTATCAACATCCTGCAAATATTTCCAAGTGTCTATTAAGAATACCTCGACTGTAATGAAACAACCTGCATACAGCATGGACTTGGAAATATTTTAAAACTGCTCCAATTAAAATATTTTTTATCTAGCTGATGTGTAACTGTGCGTTCATCACTTACCCTTTTGAGACACATACCACATACAGAGTGGAGACATAATATGCTGACCATAAAGAATAGATATTTATGTTTTCTTGGGTTTTTTTTAATGACAAGGTCTCACTATGCTGTTCAAATGGGCCTTGAACTTCTGTGCTCTAAAATTCATCCTGCCTCAGTGTCTTGATAGTTTGAACTACACATACGCATCACTGTACATACTCAATTGTATGGAATTTTATAAGAAAAAAATAAGAAAATATTTGTAAGGACATGTATAAAAAGCTTCAAACACATTACTTATAATTAGCAAATGTTTTGTAAATGAAATACTAAAAGACAGCACTTAACCTGTGCCATTAATGTGATTTTCCTAATTGTACTGGGGAAAAAAGACATGAAGCTAAGGAGTGTGGTACTCATTCTTTTACTCATCAAAGAACCATAGCTCTCCTCCTTGTTGAAGAGAACAGCAATATTCTGGGGATGGGAGAGGTGATGGTGCCAACACAAATCAAGGGTTTGGAGACCCAAGGGACCTAATCAAAATATTTCCCTAGCTGTCCAACTGGAGAGTCACCTTTAATGTAGGGTTTCAATAAGTGTTAGTGGGTTAGTGCTCCAGAAAGCAAAGAATTGGTGTAGAAGTAATGAACACTGGATTTCCCTGACTTTCAGCCTTGTTTCCAGGGAACAGAATCTGCAGGGGAAAACTATCCTTCTTGAACAGAACAATGTCCCATGGGGAATGATGTGACCAGGGCTTGGAGCAGAAGAGAGATATGTGAGTAATGAGAAGATCTAAGGAGCCATATGTATTCTCTCTACTCCTGACCCTCAGAATGAGCAGCCTTGGGCAGGGAAGGACATAGCTGTGTCCTTCAGAGCCCTAAGACTGGCTCAGAGATCAATGCTGGAATTGTTCCTGCTGTCTCTTCTGGGCACCCAGTTTCCTCTCCATCTTTATTCAAGGGGGAATTAGGATTTCCAGCCAGAGACCTTTTTCTCAGAGATCTCATCCAGGTCAATCTGATAAACAGTTGCTGCAGGAGGGGTTCAGAGATTGGAAGCCACCAACTTCTAGGTACGTGAAATCCCCCACAACCAAGCCACCTCAGCCCTGAGCTGAAAGATTGCAGTTTGCAGGGCTCTTTGATGGCTGGCCTAATTAATGCATTATTATATTTAGTTATGATTTTAGAAAGTGAAGTGTCAGTTGAACTCAGCATCTTAGGGTTATTACTGACAATGACATGAATGTAATGGAAGCACAATCAGAAGAGGAAATGAGAGGTTGATATTATCTCTGTAAAAATAAAACATGTTTCCAAGGATCTTTCCAATTATGGGAAGTAGAAAAATCAGATATCAGCTATGGCGAGATATTGAGTTAAGCGAGAGCATCTCATTTTACAGTATTATAGTGGACTTTAGACCATGCTGCTCCAATGAAAAATAGTGTATTTCTTTCAACTATGGCCTGGTAGGAACAGTTTATATTTCATAAAATTACAGTATCTACTATCATGCTTTGCATTCACAATTAAAAATGTATTTAGTAGGTAAAATATGATATACTAGTGAACGTTTTGGAATTGTTTCTTCATCATGGGATTGAATATGAGTTCCTTGGGTCTTTACCTTTTCTATTGCAAACTTGTTATAAACTTTTTTCCTTGTACATTATCAGTATTTGATTGTGACACATAATAATTACATTCATTTGATGAGTTGGCACACACACATATTGCGCTGTATTATTGTCTTTATTGCATTCTTTCAAACTTAAGAATTGAGCTTTTCCACCAACTTGGTTTCATTCAATTTTCTTTATGTCATCATGTATAATTGATGATTCTATCATATTTTTCTCACTTTATTAGGTAGAAAATTCATTTGCATCATTCCAGTAAATAACATATACCTATACAGAAATACACATTTCTAACTTGTTTTTAAATCTCTGTTTTTCACTATTGTGCCTTTTATGATTACATCTATTTTTAAAACTTACATTAACTCAGGCATCACTGGTTGCCTTTCCATATTATTTGATTATGAATTACTTTTATCATCATGAAGGTATTTTAATCTTTATACATTTACATAAGGTAAAATTATAGTTTTCTTTCTAAGATTTTTGAAATTTAATCTGAAGTTAGTGTCTATGTTAATGCTGTTAAATAATTACTATAGTGTAATTACATAATGTGTTTGTAGTTTTTATTCCATTTTTTTCATATAGTGGTTTGGAAAGCATGAATTTAATTACATTCTCACTGCCATTCATTGCCCTTAAGTTCTCAGATTCTCTCAAAATTTCTTTTTCTGTAAGACACACACATTCACACTCATGCCGTTTTTGTTGGGATGCCTGGTTAAGCTCCCAGATACACTGTAAATACTTTTTACTCTCAGTGCAGTCTTCTTTCCAGTTTGTGATCTCCTGAGCCTCCTGCTCAATAGTACCCCTAAGAATTTTCTCCCATCTGTGATGGTTATGCTGAATAGTTTCACTGACTGGATTATATTTAACATGCACATTTTAATGGTATTTCATATCTAATGCTAATTTTAAAGCTATATGAATTTCAAGTGATTTTAAAATATTATTATGTGTCAGTTTTTCAGAGAGAATTTTTTCCAGGAAATGTTTTGTTTTTATTTAGTTAAATGTCTATCTTCTTGCATATTTGTTCCTTGTCTAAAAATAATTTACTCACCTGAATTTTTAAGCATAGTTTTCTTGATATATATCCAAATCATAGCGTTTACTTTCATATTGAGCTGCTTGAAACCTCTGACTTTTCATAAAGTATATAAGCTGAAGTACCAAATTTATTTTCTTTCAAAAAATAGCTATGAATCCCATCTTGTTATCATTCAGGATTTTCCAAGCAATTGAAGAACAATATCCTTATGATAAACATCTATATGTGTAGAACAAAATTCTTAATTCATTCAACACACAATAACTGAGTATCTTTGTATGCTAGAATCTTCTACAATCAGTGTATAATATATAATTTATGCCTAGATATTTATCAATGTAATTATAAATCTATATTAGTATCATTCAATTATTTCTATTTTATATTTAATTGTAGCATATTGTTCAATACTTCATTCAAATTTGTTTAATACAGCTGCTTTATAACCACCATATTTTATGTGGTTCTCTTCCCTCACAATTTCTTTTATTTCAAAACTTTTCATTTTCTTTATTTTTTCCAAATAATTCATATTTAATCATACACCATTGTGAAAAGAAAGATGAGCAATGCAAGGAAAGTCCCTGCTCAATTGTTCTTCACATTATAATAGCTAGGAAAGAGTACAATAAAATAAATATTTGTTTGATATTATGTTCTAGGGACCTATCACAGGGAGATGTTTATTTAATGTAAATGTTTATGAACTTCCTGGACAGTTTCATAAATATGATGCTGGGAAACCACCACTTGTTTCTGAATACCAGAACTAGTTCTAGAGTGTGCAAATGGATTTTCCCAATATAAGATTCTACTTAAAAGCAGAAGCTAGAAAGAATGGGAGGGTAGAGGGAATGGAGAGAAGATGAGCAATGGGTAAAGGAAGCAGCCTGATAAGAGGAATTATTTCTATGCTCTGTAGAAAGTAGGGTAATGATGGCTGACAGCTACTAATTGTGTCACTATTTCAAAATATCTGGTAGAGAAAATTTTGAATGTTCCCACATGAAGAAGTAGTAAATGTTTAAGGTGATTGAAATGTCAGCTATCCTGATCTGGTCATCACACAATGTTTAAAAGAATTCAAATATCTTACTCTAATCCAAAAATATGCAAAGTTACTGTGTCAGTTAAAAATTGAGGCAATATTTTAGAGATTTAAATGCTAAGCCTAAGAACAAAAAAGGAAAGAACCTCACAGGAACAATGAGGAACAATACTTTCTCATCTAATATTAAATTATACAAAGACCAGTTGGTCAAATGAATGTACCCCAGTCACAGGGAAGGTAATTTTTCTGGTGGCTCCTGAAAAAATGCCAAAAAAATTTTGTTCTTCATTGTACATTTTTATTTCAAGAATTGTTGGATGCTTTTCTAAGCTTGCTCTTTATTTTATGTTGTAGTGTTCAGACTGTGTGATTCTTCATAACATAAATTTTCTTTTGGATGAATGTATTTTTGACCTTTATTATTTTGCTGGACATCATGAACATATACGTGGAATTGGAATTCCACCAGAAAGATGGAAGCCTGCTCTTCCTTATTGTCTCTCAGGGACCACCTGTGCTTATTAGGACTTTTCCTCACTCTGTTCCATACAATCTCCCTCCACTATTTTCTGACTGTATATTTGCTTCCATAAAAACAGGACAGATACTGCCCATAACAATATAGGGTCCCATAGTTACACATGATGAGATACTGATGAACTGGAATTTCTAGGCTCTATTTCTATATTTTTAGGAAAAAGTTAATTTGATGATAACTTGTCTCATATCAATTTATTTCTAATAATGTGGTTGGGGCTAAGATGAGCATAATATAACTACAGTGTGCTCTCTGTGTGTGCATATGTGTGTATGGGTTTGTGTGGTTTTAGTGTTGAAGATAATTTCAAAGAAGGGCTTTCTGGACACAATATTCACATAAATCCCAACATATGATGATTTGATGTATGGTTTCTTGCTTTTATGATGGAACAATACTCATATGAAGGAAATTGCACTCTATTTTTTTTTTGCTTAACTTACATTAGTAATATACATTATCATACTCTTCCACAGTGGTGGATACCTAAAACAATCAGTCAGCCACAATATCACAAGAGAAAACAACCTGAGACTATGGTGTACTCTGTTATTAAGCAGGATTTTTGTAGGTAATATGAATTAAATGCTTTTTGACTTATGTAACCTCAACCTGCAAAGTTTAAATTGGGATATAATCCTGTCATAAGTCAAAAGGCTCTAAATGGTAATTCATAATACAGAGGCCAGCACTCAAAACAACAAATATAGAGAGAAAAAACTTCATTTTAAATTGGAGAGAAAACTTTGCAACCAATTTAACAAAGAGTAAATGGAAAAACCTTCGGTCACAGGGAGAACTTTTCTTGTGATATTTCAATGGAAACAAGCTTATTCATTCTTCAATGTTTTTATTTACTCCAGTATGTTTTTAATTTACACTTAATATTGGCGCCTAACCATGCAGTGCAGTATGATAATCTGATACATGCATACAAAGTGCAGTGACTGATATCTTATTATACACATATACTACATTTTAATTATCTATTAATCAATTGGTGGGAGCCTAGGTTAATTTCATATCTTGCTTATTGTAAATGATGCCACTATGCACATAGGGGCTATCCCTTTAAAGTATGTTTCATATCCTTTGGATGTACACACAGAATTCTGCAGTATTTTCTAACACCTCTCCTTACTCTCCTCTTTTAGAATCATATTAAATTATTCTTACATCATACCTTATTTATTTTCTACAAAATCCTAATGAGTCAAGCACATTTATTACCACATTTTACAGATCAAAGATATGGAGAATCTGTGTGTTTAAGTATAATTGCATGAAAGAACCACAAATGTAATTGACACCCCTGAGATTTTTGAACTTGTTAGGTTGCTCTAAGCACTGTGATTTTATGATCCACACAAAATGTTTCTTTTAAATATATATTTATATCTAATTATATACACTACAAAAGAAACCTATGGTGTAGATGTGGTTGCAATAAGAAATATTTGAAACTCTTTAATTTGAATAGGTATACTAACTGTGCATGTTTTGTGGTAAAATGTCATATTACAGTAATTAGAATGGCCATTTCTTTAAACATTTGCTACTTTCTGTGTTGGGAACATTTAATATCATCTCTACATACTTCAAAATATAAAAAATGTATTTAATTATAATTTTTAAGAACTGTTCTATAGAGTACTAGACATTAATTCTTTCCCATGTATTTCTGTACTCACTATCTGATCTCATTTATCCTCCCTTCCTCCCAGGGAGAGGGAGGATACAGCCTTCACAGCCTCTGTCTATAACTATTGTACTCTTAGCTTCTAGGACACCAACATGTTCAGCCTCCACAACTGAGTCACACCCCATGCTCTTGCTCTTTTTCACAGTAACGCTCCTCCTACTTGGCCTTGAAGAACTGAATAACGCATATTTTTCTGGGTCTAGCACTGTCTGTTCATCCTGCAGACACAACTTCCCCAGTGCAACCTGTGACACTCACCCCATCTTTCTTGAGATCTTTGTTCAACTGTCATCCTATGTACTGGTTTTGCCTGAAAGATAATTTAAAGAATATAAAAAATAATAAACATCCATATGGGGTCTATTTTTATTTTCTTTCCTTTTCTTCCGGGCATTTGCCATGATCTCATACTTTATAAAATGTTTAAAGTTTGCTTGCTTAGTTTCTCCATCATTAAATTATATGTACAATAGCAATAAGTATTTTGCACTGTTCACATATCATATAGGTAGTTCTCTTAACAAGGTTTATATTCAATTTTAAATTTTCTAATGTACACAAAATATTTTCATTATAATAAGATAATACATGATCTCTTAACACCAAGCTGAACATTGGAAAGAAATTCCCTATTACAGATGCCAAAATGATCCAATAAAGGGAACCAATAAATACATGAAACATACAAACGATGGGTTTACTATAGAAAATACGTGATGTAATTTGTGAAAAATTACTAATACAAGTCTATTCCTCTTTCATCCCCATAGCTCTCTCTGTCTCTTTCTCTCTCTCTCTCTCTCCCTCCCTCCCTCCCTCTCTACAGTTCATGTCAACAATATGGAATCAAATAATTACACACAAACTGCACAATTTCTTCTTTTGGGATTTTCAGAAGATCCAGAACTGCAGCCTTTACTGTTGGGAATTTTCCTATCCATGTGCCTGGCCACTGTGTTAGGGAACCTGCTCATCATACTGGCCACAGTGTCAGACTACTGACTACACACACCCATGTATTTCTTCCTCTCCAACCTTTCTTTTGTGGACATTGGTTTCACCTCCACCACAGTACCAAACATGCTGGCGAACATCCAGAGACAGAGCAAAGTCATAACATATAAAACCTGAATCACTCAAGTGTATTTTTTCATACTGTTTCTAATGTTGGACAATATTCTGTTGACTGTGTTGTCCTATGACTGTTATGTGGCCATTTGCCACCCTCTGCATTACACCCTCATTGTGAACCCCCTGTTCTGTGTGTTGCTGGTTCTAGCATGTTAGATGCTGAGTGTCCTAAATGCCCTGCTACACAGCTTAATGGTGTTATGGCTGTCCTTCTGTAATGACTTGGAAATCCCACATTTTTTCTGTGACCTAAATCAAATAGTGCACTCTGCCTGTTCTGACACCTTTCCTAATGATGTGGTGATATATGTTACCACTGTGCTACTGGGTGGTGGTCCCCTTTCTTCACTCTTGTTTTAAGATAGCTTCCTCCATACATGCAATCTCATCAGCTCAGGGGAGATATAAAGCATTTTCCACCTGTACGTCTCATCTCTCAGTGATCTCCTTATCCTATGACACAAGCCTAGGTGTGTACCTTAGTTCTGATGCTGCCCAAAACTCATACTCAACAGCAACAGCCTCAGTGATGTACAGTGTGTTCACACCCATGCTAAAACCCTCCATCTACAGTCTAAGGAATAAAGACATCAAGAGTGCTCTGAAAATATTATTTAAGAGGGTAACTAAGAGCTGGACAATATGCTAGTGATTATGATTTAAACTTTTCTATATCACTTATTTTTCTGTTATTTTCCTAGTGCTCTAAAGTTTCCAAAATAGTTTCACACATATCTTACCTTTCCCCCTTATGTTACGGATCAACTCATAGTTCTCAAGAATAATTTCTTCTTAAAAGGTAAATATCAAACCAAGTAATTTTTTGTTATTTTATTTTAAATAATCATAAATTTTTTTATTCTCAGAGAAAAAACTAAATTTGGCACTTAGATCTATTTTTATAATTTTCTATTGAAAGTTTTCATCTATAATAGTTCTTTAATATAATGTAAATTTTAACAGCACTGAATCTTATAAATGTGCTTCATTCATTATAAATTAAGCTTCATTTTCCTTAGGATATTTCTTTCTCAGCTCATTGTCACAATGTCTTCCATTAAGCAGCCACTGGAATGATGGTGGGGACTCCCACTTGTGCACTGACAGTGGGCCATGAGGGGTGAACAGGATGTCCTGTAAACACAGACACTTCCATTGTTTGGGGGAGGAATGATTTAGTGCCAATTCTAGCACTTGTCCCTTATCTTGGCAGAATTTCACCATTTGAAGTCACTTTCAGCTCATGTATCAGAATAGAAGAAGAGACAGCAGGAAAAAGTCCACCAGTGATCTCTGAGCCAGACTTAGGGTTCTGAAGGAAAAAAAACCTGTCCTGTTCAGCCCAAGGCTGCTCATTCTGGGCACATCATTCCCCCATGGGATGTTGTTCTGCTCCAGAAAGATAGTTTTCCCCTGCAGATTCTCTTTCCCAGGAGAAAAGATTGACAGTCAGGGGGATCCAGTGTTCATTACTCCTGCATCAACTGTTTGTCCTCTGTGCTCTAACCCCCTAACACTTATTGGATCCCTACATTAAAGATGGCTCCATAGTGTAACATCAAGGGAAGTATCTTGATTAGGTCACTTGGTCTCCAAACCTTTGACTTGTGTTGGCACCTTCACCTCTCCCCTCCCCAGGATCCTGCCATTCTCTTAAAAAATGAGAACTGTGGTTCTTTAATGATAAAACAATGAATACTGCACACTTAGCTGCATGCCTTTCCCCCCCAGTACAATTAAGGAAATCACATTGTTAGCAAAGGTTCAGAGCTGTCATTTAGTCCATCATTTACAAAACATTTGGTAGTTATAAGGGATATATTTGGATCTTTTATACATGTTTCCTTGAGGCTAGAATCTTATAGATATTCTCATATTTTTTTCTTATAAAAGTCCATTCAGTTGAGTACCGTGATGCATATGTGTAGTCCAAACTACACAGGACACTGAGGTAGGAATTACTAAAGCACAGGAGTTCAAGGTCAGCTTGAGCAGCATAGAAAGACCCTGTCCTTTAAAAACAAACAAGAAAATATGTCTTTTCTGTATGCTTTATGGCCTCATTTTGTATGTGCAAAAATGAGTCACCACATGGTAAGTGATCAACCCAAAGTTATAAATCAGGTACATACGTGTGATTTTAATTTGATCTGTTTTAAAATGTTTCCACATCCATGCTGTATGCATGTGTTTTCATCCACAGACAAATTATGTCTAACGGACACTTGGAAATATCTGCAGCGTGTTGGTAATCACAACTGGGCCTGTGCTACTGCCACCTAGTGGGTCAAAGCCGCCACATATTTTGAGGTCCCACTGCTGATTCCTCTAACAATCCCCACATCAGAAAGTCCTGCAAACACAAGAACATATTTCCTGTTTGCCTTCCTGTTGCCATTTAGTTATTAATCTTTGTTATATAGTTACACAGTTTCCATTTTATAACTTGGTTCTTGTTTTCTTTCTTTTTTGTTTTGTTGTGTTTTGCTGCTCTCTTAATTTTTTGTGTGGTATAATTATAGTGAGATGGGTTTTATTTTTCCACTCTTTAAAAAACTCCTTTTTCTTATAATTTCATTCAATGTAAAAGTACAGATATTTTCATATCACAGTGAAAATAAAAATGTGAACAGATTAGATAAAGTCCTTGCTCATATGTAGTTGGTAATTTAGAGGTAAACATGGAATATAGTCCTGTAAGTATTTTCATATCTTTTTCTCCTCCGGGAAAAAGAAATGAAGAAAGTTACTGAGTCTAAAAGAGTACAAGTTATATGCTATGTGCAATACTTCATACAATATTGTCTTGAGAGTTTTTCGTATGTTTGATAGAGACCAGAACTAGGAAATGACTGTTTCCCTTGGATTTGTGTAAAAAGAATTCAAAGCCAAAACTCAACAATAACAAAGAAAAGATATCATATAAAATATAAGAAAGGTTCTTGCCTTGTTTTCTTTACACTTTATGAAATTCAAGGCAAATAAATATTAAATAATGAACACACATGTATCTTTTCTTTATTTATTTTTATTTTTAATTGACATAATTGTTTCACATATTTGTAGGGTACAGTGATTATACATTTATATATTGTTCAATAATGAAATCAATCTGATTAGCATGTCCATTATCTCAATCATTTATCAGTTTTAGGATTGGAGATATTCAAAATCATCTCTTGTAGCTATTTTGAAACATACTGTAAATTGTTGGTAAGTATGAAATTGTTGCTGTGGAACACTAGAATTTTTTTTCCCATTGTTCTTTTTTCATACTATTTTCCATCCTCTCTAACTCCCATTCCTACCATCCTTCTTCCACTGTAGTGGCCTCTGTTGTACTCCCTACTTCTATGGGATAAACGTTTTCAGTTTGCACATATGAGTGAGGACATTGGTATCTATCTGTATGGATGTGGCTTTCTTCATTAATGTAATGTCCCTCAGGGTCAATAATGTGGTCACGAATAACAATAAATGGCATCTTTTATGGCTGAATACTATTTTATTTTGTCTATGCATCACATTTTCTTTATCTGTTCATCTATCATTGGATATTTAGGTCTATTCCCTTTCTTTTCTTTTTTTTTTCAGTACCAGGGATCAAACTTGGGTCCTTGCATTTGCGTACCAGGCAGCAAAACCACTGAGCAAAATCCCCAGCCCTCCCTTTCTTGACTACTGTCAATAATGCTGCAATGGGTTGGAGGGGGTGAAGAGAGGGCAGGGGGTTGGGGAAAAATAAGAAACAAGATACATCATGTAAAGGTACAAGATCCCAATGATGAATGTAACTGTATTGTATACCTAAAATGTACCAATAAAACTAATGGAAAAATAATGCTGCAATAAATACAAGAGTGTAGATGTTTCTTCAATGCAGTGATTCCTTTCCCTTGGATATATTCTCAGTAGTGAGTGGTACAAGTTGCCTGAAGTGGTAGTTCTTTTTGTTTGTTTGTCTGAATCTTTTTTCCCCTGAGAGACCTCTAAACAGTTCCATAGAGCTGTTTTAATGAACATTCTTATTAAGGGAAATGTTCTTTCCTGTTTTCCATGTTTTCAACAGGAGATTTTTTCATCTTTTTGATAGTAGTCCTTCTATGTGGGATGATATGGCATGTCTCTATATGAATCTGATTGTGATTTTTATGTTTACATTTATATACCTTCTTTTAAGAAGTATCCACTGAGATAACTGATCAATTTTTGCAGCAGATTGCTTATATCCTGTTGACTTATTTGACTTCCCTTTATATTCTGTGTACTGACCACTTTCAGATGAATAGTTTGCAATTATTTTCTCCCACTATATAGATGGTATCTTCACTCTTGATCATTTTGCTTGCTGTTTAGTTCTCGCTTTTTTATATATACTCCCATCTGACTATGATCCTTACTGCGGTCTATTTTCATTTTCCTACACAAAATATTTCTGGCTCTACTTATTTTCTAGAATGTTTGTCCTGTCATCTCCCTCAGTAATTTCAGATTTTCAGGGGTAACATTTAGTATTTATACCTTTTATGCAATTTTAGTTGATTTTTACATATAGAATGAATTAAAGGTATAGGCTCATTCTTTGTTAATTAATACAATGTTCTCAACAAATTTCATTGAAGATAATATTCTGACTTCAATATATATTCCAGGCACAATTGTTCAAAATCATTTTTGGGCAAATAAATGCAGTCATTTGTCTTTGTTCTTTTCCACTGATCGATGTGTCTTTTAAAATTTTTATTAGTACATAGTTGAAGTACATAATGATTACCTTCCTTGTAGGGAATTTGTATATATACATAATATATCTTAATTCCTTTTTCATCTCCTTCACTTACTCTCCTTCCATCTATCTCCCTACTTCTGATTATCATTTTTTGCTCTTCATTTATACTTTGAGCTTCCCATATAAGAGAAGCAATGTGATATTTAAGCTTGTGTGTCTGTTTTATTTCACTTAACATTATGCTCTCAAGGTAAATCTATTTTCCAGGAAGTTGATTCATCTATATGGCAGAGTAGTACTCTATTGTGTATAAATACCATATTTTCTTTATTCAGTCACCTGTTTATGGACCTATAAACTCCTTTTGGGATTTATCTATTATGAATTGCTCTGTTATAATCATGCATATGCAAGTATCCCTGTAATATGATGTGTTTATTCTTTTGGGAAGATACCTAGAAGAGGAATAGCTCAGTCAAATTTAATTTCTAGTTTTAATTTTTTGAGAAACCTCCATGCTGATCTTCATAGAGGTTGAATGTGTTTACATTCCCCAAAACAATGTAAGGGTTCCATTTTTTCTGTAGTCTCACCAGCATTTGTTATAATTTGACTTCTTAATGATGGCCATTATTTTTTCTGGAGTCAGATGGAATCTAAGTGTTATTTTGTCTGTTTTTATGTCAGTACCTTGCCATCCTGTTTACTATAAATTTGAAGTGTGCCAAGAATTCATGTGTTGTGAGTCTACCTGCTTTGTTCTTTGTGCATGGAATTCATTCTTGTTATGTGAGAATATTTTGATATTTAGGGGTGTTTTATTTCCTGCAAAGAATGTCATTGGTCCTATGATAGGGACTGCACTGGAACCACTGACCATTTTGTGGTTCCTGGGCATTTTAACAATACCCATTCTCTTTTTCTCTGGAGATCTTCTCATTTCCTTCATCAGTGTTTTATAACTTCTATTATAGAAATTTTTCATTTCCTTGGTTAAAATTAGATATTTTATAGTTTTGCAAGTATTATACATAAAATTATTCCTTTAACTTCTTTTAACTGTTTCATTAGTGTTTACAAACACTCTTTAATTTTATTTTTCTTTCTCATCCTACAACATTATTGAAATGTTTGTTATAATTTTTTGTAGAGTCTTCATGGCTCTTTCTTTTAATTAATATATATTCATAACACATATAAATGCATTCATCTTGTGGAAATTGTACATATACATATCACATCATGGTCATTTTCATTCCTCCTTTCTCCTTTTGTAATTACCCTTACCCATCCTTCCCAGATCCTGCTTCAGTGATAATTTATTTTCCTCCTTTCTAGTTTCGATTTGTCTTATTTTTCTCATATCTCATTGTTCTTTGTAGGACTTCTTGTACTTATGTAAATAAAACTGTCAATATTGAGCATCGTTCAGTTGTCCAGATCTTAGAGGAAACACTTCCACCATTTCCCTGCTCTGTGTGGTATTTGCTTTAGGTTTGATTTTAATCATGCTCTGTTCCTTGTATGCCTATTTTTAGAGATATTATTTTATGAAAAAATTGAACTTATTGAATTTTGCTTGCATCTATTCATATGATCATATGGTTTTTGTCCTACACCTCTTGATATGATGAATCACATTGATTAGCTTGCATCCCTGAGATAAATCCCTTGTTGGACCATTCTTGCATCCCTGAGTTAAATCCCACTTGATCATAATTATATCTTTCAAGATGCTGATATATTCAACTTGCTAGTATTTTTTGGGGAATAGTTTCCATCTATGTTCTTCAAGGATATTGGCCTGTGGCTGTTTTCTTTTTTGTTATCTTGTTTTGGTATCAAAGTAATTCTAGCCCAAATTGAAAGACTTTGGAGGAATTCTAAATTAACAAATCAGCTGAATGAGTTATGAGTGAATGATTTTTGAAAAAATGATTTTATAGCTTGAATTTTTTTCTGTTTTCTGTTTTTTGAAACAGGGTGTCACTATGTAGTTCAGGCTGGCCTTGAAGTCATTGTGTTGCCCAGTGTGGCTTCAAAATTGTGGTGATCCTTCTGGGTTACCCTCTCCAGTGCTGTGATTACAGGCATGCACCACCACACCTGGCATAATCTTGGAATTTTTAAAGAATGCATATTAGTTCTGAAAAGTCTGATAGATTTTAGCAAAGAAACCATCTACTCCTAAGCTTGCTCATTCTATTCCTCTTTCTTTCTTTCTTTTTTCTTTCTTTCTTTCTTTTTCTTTCTTTCTTTCTTCTTTCTTTCTTCTTTCTTTTTTCTTTCTTTCTTTTCTTTCTCTCTTTTTATCTTTCTTTCTCAATTTTTTTCTTTTCTTAGTTCCTCTCTCTCTGTGTCTCTCTGTCTCTGTCTCTTTCTTTCTTTCAAGGATGCTTTACTACTGAGTCAATCTTTTTGCTTTTTATTGGTCATGTCCTTCCTTCTATTACTTGCCACACTCATTTTATTGTTCAGGTGTTTTTTTCATTGTGCAACAAAAATTGTCAATTTTCTCTATCTTTTTTTTTTAAAACCACTTCTTTGGTTATATTGTGCTGAGTGCTTTTGGGCTGGGAATAATTTTTATTTATTCTATATTTTTTATTTTCCCTTTAATTTTACTAAATTTTTACTGTTTTCTTCATATTTTGAGCTTTTTCATTTGCATCATTAGGTTGATTACTGAGATCTTTCTGTTTTTTAGATAGATTGTTTTATAAACTTCCTTCTTGTTGCTGTTTTTGCTGTATTCTAAAAATTTTAGTATATTGTGTTGACATTTTAAGTTATTTCACTAATTTTCATAATGGAATATATTTTAGCTTTTTTTACCCTGCAATGTATGCAATACACCTTCTTTTCAAGCAGAGGAATCATTACTATGCATTCAAGAAAACTTATTTTAGCTTCCACATATGATAGAGAGAGCAAGGACCACAAGCCTTTCTGGGTCTGGCTATTTTACGAAATGTAGTCCAACTCGATCCATGTTGCTGCAACTGATAGAATTCCATTTTTCTTTCTGTCATAATAATGCTTTATTTGTGTATAACATTTAAAAAATACATTCATCTTTGGACAAGCACCTTGCATGATTCCGTATCTTAGCTTTTGTTAAGAGTGCTCCAATGAATGTGGAGATACAGCTACCTGTTTGGTATGCTGATTTTATTTTCTTTGTATATATTCACAAAGTTTGATAGCTGGGTTATATGGTAGTTGTATATTTAGTTTGTAAAGGAACCTCCATAACATTCTTCATAGTGAACAAACTAATTTACATTCCTACCAACAGGGTATCATAAATATTTTATTGATTGTTAAAGCTTTCTCATTGACTCATTAGTTGCAAACCAATATATTTTTTTCAGTACCAGGGATCGAAGTCAGGTCTTTGCACTTGTGTGGCAGGCAACAGCACCACTGAGTTAAATCCAAGGTCCACCAACCACCTTGTTTTTAATTCTTGTGTATGTGTAAAATTTCCAAAGTTTTACTTCTTTCTGTTATCTAATTTTATTCTACTTATGTTAGAAAATATATGGGACAAGAATTTGTGTTTTGGCCAGGTGTGATTGTGCACACCTGCACTCCCAGCACTTGGATGGCTGAGGCAGGAGAATCATGGTGAATTCCAGGCCAGCCTGAGCTAAATAGGGAGTTTTAGGTCAGGCTGAACTACATATAGAGACCCTATCTCAAAATACTAAAAACAAATCAGTAAAATTAAATAAACAATTTTGTATTTTAAAAAGTTGTTCATATGTGCTTTGTGGTTGATCCTAAAAATTGTTTCCTAAGGTGATAAGAAAAAATCTTGTTTGGCAGATTTTGACTACAATGTTAGGTAAATGCCTGGTAAGTAATTTCTACTTTAGTACAACCCAATGCATTTGAGGAAGAAGGGTTTAAAAACCTAGGAATTATGAATAAAAGATTCTATCCAAAATATATGTGAAAAGAAACTGCCTCATCAATTTGGGGCCTATGTATAAAACAGTAGGCTGAATAAATATTGAGTATACACAAGGAATATTTTCTTTTATTTCACATTTTAACAGCCTCAATATTTATTTTTTGTAATATTACTTTATTCTCTTTCCTCATTTTTCACATGGAGTGTTCAATTTTAGCGTTTCTTAACATATAGATGATATTTGTACTTTTGTCTGTCTTTTATGTTTATTCAAACTTGGCTGGAATGCCATCAGTACAGTCATTGTTCTCCCTCAAAGACTCTCTGGACATGCCTGAGTTTGTTAGATGTATTTCCTTCTTCATGTCTATTACCTGCAATAAAAGTAGGGCATGTTGCAGTATGTCTGCAGAATGCCCATTTTCATTGCCCAGACTATTGCTTAGTTAGGGGACATTGTAAACTGATAGAGACTGGTATATTGAGGAAAGTGTTACCTAAAGGACACTGGAAGTTGGACAAATTAAAACTAACTTTTGAAACTGCCTTCTGGCCTATATGCTAAATCAGCTATTCTTGGAGTGCTCTTTATGTAAGGGACCAAACAAGTTAATAATATCATGGTTGTAGAGCTTAATCTATACAGCCCCCACAAAGCAATAACAGTCTGTGGGACAGAGCACTGTAGACAAGATAAATGCTAATAATGCAGCCTGTTGCTGCTGGACACTACTAGGTTCTTTCTTTCTGTATTTTCTTTTTGGTACAGGGGATTCAACTCAGGACCTTGCACTTGAGAGGCAGGCAGCAGAATTACTGAGCTAAATCCCTGGTCCAGTACTAGTTCTTTCTAATGAGCACATGTCCACACTGTTGCCACCAGACTTCCTTTCACAACCCATCACTGGATCACTGGGTATAGTCTTTATTTTGTTGGTAACACACTATGTTCCTAGCACTCCTAGTCTATAGATGAGATAATTGTTAAGTTATAAAGAGTTCAATACTAATATTCACTGTGTAAGTCATAAGATTCCTGTGTCCAAGTATTTAGAGGAAAAATATTTATTTTTAGTCTAAATATACTGAAATAGAAGCGAAGGATAATAAGGAAAGTTTTGACCTTCTGAAGTAAAATTTTCCTAGCTTCAATTAATTCTATGTTTGGACTCTTATCATTTTCTTCAAAAAAATGCCAGAAAATAAATCACTGTTAGAGATGAAGTTGCAAGGGATCATCCTTCAAGACTGAGCCTAATTGAATCCCAATAAAATAAAATTAAGTTGGAAAATCATAGTTATTTTAGAACATTCTCAAAAATGCCCTTGATTTCACCAACTTTCTCAGAGTGTGCCTCACAGACTTTCCTGAATATCCTTTTTGGAGCACTGGAGATTGCCTTCCTGGTGGTCATGTCCTATGACCGCTATGTGGCCATTTGCCAACCTCTGCACTATGGGCTCATCATCACCCTGAGTCTGTGATCCCAGGCCACAGCTGACTCCTGGGCCTTTGGTCTGGTCTTCTGTGCTATCCACACAGGCTGTATGTTCAGACTTCCCTTCATGAAGACCAATGTGATTCAGCGATATTTCTGTGAAATTCCTCAAATACTGAAGATTTCATCTTCAGATGTACAGTTTTCTGAATTTGAACTGATTGTTGTAAATGTATGTGTTGTCATAGGATGTTTTAAATTTATGTTTGTGTCATATGCTAATATATTTTCAACTGTGCTTAAGATGCATTCTGTGGAAGCCCATAACAAAGCCATATCAACCTGTACCCCACAACTGGCCATTCTCCTTTTGTTTCTCATCTCTGTGGTGGTGTCTGTCTTAGGACCCATTGCAAATAAACCATCCCTTAAGGATCTGCTGATTGCCATATTCTACACCATGGTGCCCTCATTTATGAACCCCATCATCTACTGTCTGTGCAACAGGGAGATCAATGCTGCCCTGCAAAGAATGTTCAACAGATATTCTCAGTTCCCAGTCAAGGGTTTTCTTGAATAAAACATAAATATCAGTCTATCAGTTGAAAATAGTTTTATTCACATTTGATGTATGATTTTAAAACTGGGATCTAACCTGTGATTCATCTCATTTTAAATGTCTCTGTATGTTTTTGTTGTCTGGACCTGTTATGGTGAAGTACAAATTTTATTTTACTTTTCATGCTGAGTTTGTTATATATTTCATTCTTTTGAAATACCAGAAATCTAGTCTGTACTGACAAAATATTTTGAAAATATTTGGGATGTTTTTGAGCTAAACTCAAAGTCAGGCACCAAAAAGAGCAGGGTATGCATTGTGTTTTCCACTTTAACAGATCCCTGTGCTATTGACAGAACCTCAGGTGCTGGATCTGACCTACCTGGAGAAGCATACTGGGTGGTCCTGTGAGAAGACCATGATGTGTGCATCATGCTATATACACTCGCTCTTCCTTTTGGGGTGGGATAAGTAACACAGTGATTAGACAGTGGGGAAACACAGGGCTAAGGAGAGTGAGATCTTTGCCAGCCCCTTGGGCTGCATTTGCTAAAACCCTTTCCTCATTTAATGAAAATCAAGGTGCAAAATGACTGAACTTCAAAAAGTATAACTTAGAAATTTATGTTTTCTTTCTCTGGTCTGGCTGAAAAGATGCAGGCCATGGTTGATGCATTCAAACTTTGTGGATAAGGAACAAAAACAAATCAGATTGTAGCATGGAGATAATTGAAATAACTTCTGCTGGAATCTCCTTGGAGAACAGCAGATAATGCTTGCACTGTGTGGTGCACTTTTTTCATCAAATAGCACATACGGATGGATTCACCCAAAATCAAAAGTTTTATTTTTCTGACTTCCAAGAGCTGAACCTGCAGCATGTGGCTAACACACAAAATGAGTATATTGTCTCTCAGAACTGAATTCAATTTTCCCTTCTTTCTCATTGAGAAACCCTGTCTGGGAAAACCTCAGCATTGAGGCACTGGTGCCCATGTATCCCCAGTCCAGCACTAGAACAACAGGCACATCAGGCTTCCTGCGTCTCCATACTTATTGATCCACACAGAAGCAAGTGGTGTTTGGCCCATGGACCTCCTTTCATCAAGAGCTCACATCCTGGTGAAGGTCTGGATGGAGCTCACCCTCCTCTGATGCCTGAGACACCTCAACTTTCAAGATTTCATCCCTGAAGAGTCTAACTATAGGTGACATAAATATATTTATATAAGTTGAAAATCTAATTTAATATGAATTTTTAAATCAAATATTTACTCTAACCATGCTAAGTAGCATACCTACAGTTCTTTTCAAAATATAATATTATCTGGGTCAGGATAGCTGCTTTCAAGGAAAAAAATCCCTCTCTAACTTAAATTTAAATGACACTGTTGCAAAGGTAGAATGTTAACAATTTTGAATATTTGCATTTAAATTCATTTTGCCCTATTTTTGTCTTTATTTAGATTTATGTAGGTTTTTCTGTGCAGATTTATATTCCTCCAGATATTTGAGTGAACAAGAAGAGTGATTTCTAAATTCCAAATTTAATTTATAAATTACTCTAGTTCTTTTTTGTTTTGACACTCTACCTAGAACCTATGATTATTATTAATGGATTTATAAATTTATAAATCAGTAGTTTTCAATATTTTCAATATACTATTATGTGTTAGACATTTTCAATTATAATACTCAAGTCCTTTAAACTAGGAAATTTTTATTTCTTGTTTCTGTTTTGAGCAATTTCATATATTTACTTATTTATAAACAATAATCATAGGCATTTAAAGGATGCCTTGTTATTCCTTAAGGTTTACAGAGTGGAATGTTGAAATCAGACTAGTTATCAAAGCTATCATCCATTCTGCTTAACATTTCTAAGTGTGAACATTCAACATCTATTTTTGTTCAGCTATTGAAAATACATAATGCATTACTATGACTGTATATTCACCATTTTCTGCAATATATCACTAAAACTGAATCTTTCTGTGTAGTTGAAATTTTGTGTACTTTGATCAATATCTCCATTGCCCAGTGAACCCCCTGTTCCAGGATCTGGTAACAATCATTTTACTCTCTAGATCTATGAATCAAACTTTGTGAGATTCCACATTTGAGTTATTATACCAGGCATGTTTCACATAGCATGAGGCCCTCAGGATTCAGCCATGTTGGGGCAGAAGCCAGGACTTCCCTGTTTTTAAGACTGCATAGTTCCATTCCATTAGTGTATATGCTGAATTTTCTGCCCTTATCTGATGAAGGACACAGGTTGCTTCCTTGTCAACAAACCTGCAAGGTAAAAGAGATTGGGATATTTCTCCAATAGATTGATTTCAGTGTCTTGTATACAGACAAGGCATGGGATTGCTCTATCATATGTGCTTTGGCTTGTATCTAGATGTCCCTATATAGTTTCCTGCCTCATGGATGGGGTTTTCGGAGGTGCCTGGAGCTAGGGTGTGTGAACATGGATTATAGGCATTATAGGGTTGCTCTGTGGAGCATTTTGATCATGAAAGATTGTTGGATTTTGTCAAAGGACTTTATGCATTTATTGAGTAGATCTATAAAGCTGTCCTTCATCCAATCACTGTGTTGCATCACATTCATTGATTTACATGCTTTCAACCAAATTTGCTTCCCAAGAGTAAATCCCAACAGATCATGGTAAAATGTACTTTTACTGTGCTGTTTAATTTGGTTTGCATGTATTTTATTGGGGTATTAGATGTGTGTTCATGAGGAATACTGCCTGGCAATTTCTTCTCTTGTACTGTCCTTTCTTAACTTTCATATCAGAATAATGCAGGATATACAACATGAATTTGAAAGAATTTCCTCCAGAACTTGGCCCAGCAAACACGATGTAAGCTCAGAAAGGACCTGCAGCTCCTGTGATAAACAACAGACCAGCAACACCAATCCTGCAACAACAACAAAAAAATAATGCTTACTGTAAGCTTCAAAGAAAGTTAGGTTTTATTATGAAAGTGACTCCTCAAGTGCTGCTGGGACAGGAAACCATTCTTCCATATGGAATTGGGTAACAATGGGTTTGTTGTGTCATTAGGCAACTGTGGGTTAACTGTGCTATTGGGCAATTATGGGTTAACTAGGCTGCTATGCTCTTTGTACAGTGAACCTGAGTTGCCATGACAACTTCTGTAATCTGTCTTCAAAGGAGTGTAAAGGACTCAGAAAGTCTGGCTAGAACTCTCTGCTCTGCCCACCCTCCACTGCTCTGCTTTATATGAATCCTGCTTGCTATATTCCCAGGGAAACTCTAATGACATTAAGTTTTGTGGATGTAAAAAGAGGTATACAAAGAAGTGCAAACCTCTATTTGAGGCTCTGAAGACTGACAGGAGTCACTTGCTGAGCTGCTGACATTTAAAGCCACTCTTTGCTCCTATCTTCCTGTTAAGTATGGTCTGTCTGGGGTCCTCACAGTTTCCTGTTTCATTTGATGCATTGGCTGGGAATCTCTAGGACCTGATATAGTCACTTATGGCTGATTTCCTCCTCAAAAAGCAGAGTAGGGAAGTTCATCTGGCTGGATGACAAGTTTCTACTGAGTGCTGGACAACAGAATATTTCCTGTCATGTGTGACTCTCCCTGTATGACCAGCCTCTGATACACCCTGGCTGGTTGCCTGAGGAGGGCTCACACAGAGAGGACCATTCAGCATTTAGCAGACCTCTGAATTGTGCTGAGCTTGAGGGGCCCCACTTTGAGGAGGAGATCCAAGGAGGAGTCTCCAAAACAGGACTGATCACCCTCTGTGTTCCTTGACTAGCTTCTGGAGTGCTAACCAGAGTGAAACCAGAACATTGTAAGCCACCAGAAGGCAGGTCTGGCTGCTGCTGTTGGTGGGTGGGAGAGTGTGTTTAGTTGAGTCTGCAAGTGCCTGTGTGTGAATGAGACTGCCATGGCATTCCTGACTCTGGTCAGAATGCATAGGGCTGAAGCCATTGCGGATTCCAGGGCCATCTTTGTATGGCTTAGGGCAGCACTGCAATGGCAGGATCACTGGCCTGCTGGTGCTAAGAGGGGCCTGATATCTCCATTCAGTGACTCTTCTGAGATGGACAAAGCAATTGACATCTTGTTTATAGTTCATTTCTGTGGAAAGAAAAATCATAAGTGAGAACCATAGTGAAAGCACTGCTCTAGTGATCATGATTAAGAAAAGAAAAAGACACTTTAAGAAGGAATTTACTGGAGATTATGGTAAAAAACTTACTCTAGGGAAACTCAAGTCCCTTCATGAGATAGAATGGCCATTGTTCCAGGTTGGATGGCCCCCACAAGGCTCTTTTAAAAAATAACCTTAGTTCACAAAATGTAAAAAGTTATCAGGATGTGACAGAAAGCCCCAGGCACCCAGGTCAGTTCCCTTATGTGGGCTCAGGGTTACAGCTGGTTCTTTGTCCACTCCCTTGGCTGAGGGAACACCTTTCCCAAGTTCTGGTGGCCACAATGGGCCCATCCAAGCAGGCAAAGGCCTGCCAAAAGTTCAGCCATTTTTGAGGGAAATCCAGATGATTTGGCTTTAGATACTCCTGCTCCCAGGCCAATGTCCCCCTCAAGGGCAACAGATACCAGCCCCAGCTCCAGGACCCTCAGTACCTCCAGAGCCACAACCCTTCAGCACAAGGTGGGCCCCAAGCCAGCTTCAGCCTCAGAGCCTCGCACCATTTTGAGTCCATTACTGCATCCCTGCTTCTACCAGGAGGCCTCATAGGACTGAAACTCCTCAGACCTAATTGATATGGGAACGAACCATTTGGTTGTGACATTATCCACTGGGCCTCTCAGTCATAAGACAGCTGACATCAAGGGCCCACAGGACAAACTATGGCATAAGCCTTTTGCCAGCCTTGGATTTGGGAAATGGGGGGCCACAAGGTGGTCCATTAGTTCTTGTACATGTTTGAGGGTCCAGTTCCCCTTTTAGGGAGGGATTTCTTGGCCAAGTTAACTTGATTTTATGGACAGAGTAATGCACTTTGAACTGCCACCTCTGCAGTTGATCCTGGCCTGGACTGTCCCCTGGAAAAAAAATAATAGAGGCTCCATGTCTGGCCAATTCAGATGGCCCCCAATGGGGATTTTGACTTAATTAAAAATTGGACCCAGATGTGCACAAAAGACAAACTATTCAGCCTGGCAAAAGACCAACACCCAATCAAAATAAAACCCAAGACCCAGAGACAGTTGTGAGAATTCTTGAGAGTATCAGGCTTTTATAAGATATGGATTCCCAACTGCATCATCCTAGCTAAGCCCCTTGATAAAGCTACAAAGATGGGGGGAGGCACTAGCATGGAAAAAACACTTTCGAGGCTGTCAAAGAAAAGCTTCAGGAAGCTCTGGCACTAGGTCTTTCTGACCTAAACAAGCCTTTCACCCTCTATGTGACTGACCAAATGATGACTGCAGTAGGGATGCTAGTCCAAACCTTTAGTTCATGGGAATGACCAGTGGCCTACTTGCCCAAGCAACTAGACAGAGTTGCAAAAGGGTGGCCTCCCTGCCTGAGGGCTCTGGCTGCACCTGCTCACCTGCTCTCCTGACCACAGAGGTTGACAAATTGGCCTTGGGCCAAAACCTGTGAGTATGCGACCCACACACTGTAGTCACCCTTATAAGTGCTAAAGGTCCCCACTGGTTCACCAGTTCTCCTCAGACACACTACCAAACTTTCCTCTGTGAAAACTCTGAAATCAGGGTGGAAACTTGAAACAACCTCAACCCAGCCACCCACCTTCCCCAGATAGCTGGGCCCTTACGTGATTATAAAGAGGCCATAGAACAGTTTTCACATAGAGGAGGGTAAAAGACAAAAGGCTGGCTAGGCAGTTGTGACTGTAAAAGAGGTTATAGAGCCCCAATCACGACCCCAAGAAACTTCAGCTCAGAGGGCTGAACTCATTGCCCTCACTTGTGGATTACAGTTTAAAAAGAGAGAGAGGCTACATGTCTGAACAGACTTGAGATAAGCATTCCTGACCTTGCATGTGTATGGAGCTCACCACAGAGAAAAAGGATTACTTACAATAGCCACAAAGAGATTAAGTACACTCAGAAGATACTTTGACTCTTGGAGACTGTATGGGCTTCCAAGGAGATAACGGTTGTCCACTTCAGAGGATATCAATAAAAGATCTAAAAAATACATGGACAATGACAGCACCAACTAAGAGGCCAAGGCTACATGCTTAAGGTGAAAGACTATGCTCCTTCCCTTGATCTCTTGGGAAATAAATTTTTAAAAACCAGATGTACTCATCAGGTGAGCTCCAATAGGTAGCCAAAGAAGGGAGAACCAAAAAAGGACAGATGATGCTGGTTTCCAGAGGGCCAAATCTACCACATAGGGCCTCAATAGTATAAGCCACCATTTAGGGGAAAAATATTAAAGACACTGCTCAGCTCTTACTTATATATTCCTTGGATGACAGCCCTGACAAAACAAGCTGTGTAACACAGTGTAATCTGTGGCCAGCACAACCCAAGAAAACACCAGAAATTCCCACAGGGTTCCAAAACGGAGGCAATACCTTTTGCGGACATCCAGGTTGACTTCACAGAGTCACTCCAATGTAGAGGTTTCTATTGCCTCTTGGTCACAGCTTGCATTCACACTAAGTAGAAAAAGCTTTCCCTTATTGGACTTAGAAAGCCCAAGATGTAGTACAGAGTCACATGTGAGGCTGACTAGTCCACACACAGCACAAGCCTGGAAAGACATTCACAGGAAGACACCTTCCTTTAAAACTGTCTATGAGGAACTGTCATCTCTTGTTTTCAAAATACTTGGCTAATTAACCTTTCTCTTTGCTGTAGACCTTGCTGAGACTGCCAAGGCTAGTTGGAAAAGCAACTAAAGGTGTTTGCTAGCCCTCCCCTTTTTCCAGTGTGTAAGATGTTTTACTGGTATCAGCTGCTTACAATAGAGATTCTTATCTATTCCATGCTCAAAACAACAAAGACAAAGACAGCACTCATGGGGGCAGCTAATAACTGTGACCCCTGCCCACCTGTTCCCTACACAGAGAGCTCTGTGATGATTGTTTTGCTTTTCATTCTTACTATAATTATGACAGAGAAACTATCAAGACTTGGACCCACATCCTTACAGGATCTATAAGCCTAAATATGGTATCCGAGCCCTGTGCTTCAATCCAGAGATAGAGATCACTGAGTAGTTTAAACATTTTACTGTGTCTAGATTATTTTTATTATTAAATTCTTTTATTGGTACATTGTAGGTATACAACACAATTACATTTCTTATTGGGGATTGTACCTTTACATAATGGATCTTGGTTCTTATTTTTTCCCCATTCCTAGCCCTCCCCTCACACCCTCCACCCTTCCCTATTTACAAAGACTTTATTTCCATTTTTTCCATTTCTCAGCATTTTTTCCTTTCCCTTCTTTCCTTTCCCCTGCCCCTACCACTACCCCTACCCCTTTGGACCTTTTCTTCCTATTTTACATTTTCAATTATTCATTCTAATCATTGGTACATTTTAGGTATACAATATAATGACATTCATCATTGGAAATTTGCACCTTTACATAGTATCTCTTGGTTCTTATTTTTCACCCTTGCCCAGCCCTCCTTTAACCCCTCCATTCCTCCCTATTTACAAAGATTTTGTTCCTATTTTTCCATTTTCTCATATTAATCCCATTCCCTTCTATCCTTTCCTCTAGGCCTCACACTTCCTTCCCCTTTGCCTCTTTACTTCCTATTTCACATTACCTATTATACATTTAGTACTTATTTACACTTTCAGTTTCTCACACCAGAGAAACTATTCAGAATTTATTCATGTGTGTCCTATTTATTTCACTTAAGAGTATTGCCTCAATGTGCATCCACTTAGCTATAAATGTCTCTAATTTCTCATTTTTTATGGCTGAGTAGTACTCCATTTTATAAGAAAACCACATTTTCTTTCTCCACTCTCCAGTTGATGGGCATTCGGGCTGTTTCCAAGATTTAGCTATTACAAACTGCGCTGGAATGAACATGGGAGTACATATATCACTGTGGTATGATTCTTTTAATTCTTTCAGGAAGATCCCCAGCAGTGGAACAGCAGGGTCAAATGGGACTTCCAGTCCTAGTTCTTTGAGGTATCTCCATACTGATTTCCACAGTGGTTGCACCGGTCTACACTCCCACCAGCAGTGGAGCAGGGTTCCTCTTTCCCACAGCCCCTCCAGCATTTGTTATTGTTTGATTTCATGATAGCAGCCATTCTTTCTGGAGAGAAGTGGAATCTCAGTGTTGTTTTCATTTGCATCTCTCAAATGACCAGTGATGTTGAACATTTTTTCATGTATTTATTTGCTATTTCTACTTCTTTGTCTGAGAAATGTCTGTTCATTTCAGATGCCCATTTTTTGATTGGGTCTTTAAATGTGGGAGGTCTGATCTTTTTAAGTTCTTTACAGATTCAAGATAGTAGACCTTTGTCTGAGGAAGATCAGGTGAAGATTTTTTCCCACCTTGTGGGTTGTCTCTTCACACTGCTGGTGGTTTCTCTTGCTGTGCAGAAGCCTTTTAATAAGAAGAGATCCCACTTGTTGATTGTTTGTGCTAGTTCATGGGCAACTGAGGTTTTGTTCATAAAATCTTTTCCTACACTGATATCTTCAAGGGTTCTACCTAAACTCTGTTCCAACTGGTTCAGAGTTTCTATTTCAATATTTAGATTTTTAATCCATTTTGATTTTAGTTTAGTGCATGGTGAGAGATACAGGTCTAGTTTTAATCTTTGGCAAGTTAAAGCCCAATTTTTCCAACACCATTTATTATAGAAGCTATCTTTCCTCCAGTGAGGGTGTTTGGCTCCTTTGTCGAACATGAGATGGCTGAGTGTGTCTGGCATTGTTTCTGCATCTTCTAATCTGTTCCACTGGTCCTCAAGTCTGTTTCTTTGCCAGTACCATGTTGTTTTTTTTATCACAGTAGCTTTATAGTATAGTTGCAAGTTGGGGTTTGTGATACCCCCTGCCATGTCTCTGTTACCTGTAATTGCTTTTGCTATTCTGGGTCTCTTCTTGTTCCAAATGAATTTTTGGATTATTTTCTCAAGGTCTATGAAGTATGCTGCTGGGATCTCAATTGGAATTGCATTAAATCTATATAGCAGTTTTGGAAGTATGGCCATTTTCACTATATTAATCCTTCCTACCCAGGAGCAAGGGATGTCTGTCCATTTTCTGATATCATCTTCAATCTCTCTTTTCAGAGTGCCATAGTTTTCAGAGAAGAGGTCTTTGATTTCTTTCGTTAGGATGATTCCTAGGTATTTCAGTATTTTGGATGCTATTGTGAAAGGAATTATTTGCCCTATTTCTCTCTCAGTGAGTCTGTCATTGGTGTAGAGGAAAGCTATTGATTTTTGTGTGTTAACCTTGTACCCAGCTACTTGACTGAATTTGGTTATTAAGTCTAGAAGACTTTTGGTGGAGTTCTTGGGGTCTTCTATATAGAGTATCATGTCATCTACAAATAATAACAATTGGACTTCTTCATTACCTATCTTTATTCCTTTGATTTCTTTCTCTTGTCTAATTGCCATGGCTAATGTTTTCAGAACTATATTGAACAAGAGTGGTGATAGTGGACATCCTTGTCTTGTTCCTGATTTTAGAGTGAAGGATTTCAGTTTTTGACCATTTAGTGTGATATTGACTGTTGGTTTTTCATAGATGGCTTCTATTAATTTGAGATAGAGGGGCAGGGGAATTAGCTCAGTGGTTCTGCCACCTGCCTCACAAGTGCAAGGACCTGAGTTCCATCCCCGGTACCAAAAAAAACCCCAATTTGAGATAGAGACCATCTATCCCAATTTTTTGTAGGGTTTCTATCATAAATGC
This sequence comes from Heterocephalus glaber, assembly GCF_053883595.1. NCBI lineage: Eukaryota > Metazoa > Chordata > Mammalia > Rodentia > Bathyergidae > Heterocephalus > Heterocephalus glaber. The sequence continues at coordinate 198,040 of NW_028258409.1, forward strand.
ATGTTGGATTTTTTCAAATGCTTTTTCTGTGTCTATGGTGATAATCATATGGTTTTTGTCCTTGGATCTATTGATATATTGTATTACATTAATTGATTTTTGTATATTGAACCATCCCTGCATCCCTGGGATGAATCCCACTTGATCAGGGTTTGTCATCTTCTTGATGATCTTCTGCATTCTGTTTGCCATTATCTTATTAAGGATTTTTGCATCTGTGTTCATTAGTGAGATTGGCCTATAGTTCTCTTTTTCAGTTGGGCCTTTCTCTGCTTTGGGAATCAAGGTGATGCTTGCTTCCAGGAATGAATTTGGGAGTATTGCTTCTCTTTCAATTTCATTGAAGAGTTTCAACAGTAGTGGCAGCAGTTCCTCTCTAAATGTCTTGTAGAATTCAGCAGTGAAGCCATCAGGGCCCTGGCTTTTCTTAGTTGATAATATTTTAATTACATTTTCATTTTCATTGGTTGATATTGGGTTGTTCAGAGTTTTTAGATCTTCTTCGTTCAACTTTGGCAATTCATATGTATATAGGAATCTGTCCAGTTCTTCTGTGTTGTCCATCTTATTGGCATATAGGTTCTGGAAGTAGGTATTGATAATCCTCTGGATTTCTGTTGGGTCTGTTGTAATTTCACCCTTTTCATTCCTAATTGCATGGATTTGGGCCTTTTCTTTCCTTTTTCTGACAAGGTTGGCTAAAGGTTTGCCAATTTTGTTGATTCTTTCAAAGAACCAACTCTTGGCTTCATTGATTTTTTGTATTGTTCTCTTAGTCTCCTTTGCATTGATTTCTCCCCTGATCTGTATAATTTCCTCCCTTGTATGAGTTTTGGGGTTGTCCTACTCTTCTTTTTCCAGAAGTTTGAGGTTCAGCATCAGGTTGTTTAATTGGGCTCATTCTGTTTTCCTAATATGCGTATTCACTGCTATGAATTTCCCTCCTAAGACTGCTTTCATTGTGTCCCATAGATTCTGATATGTTGTATTATCATTGTCATTTAATTGAAGGAACTGTCTGATTTCTTCTTTAATTTCCTCTGTGACCCATTTGTTACTCAGAAGCGTGTTGTTCAATTTCCATGTGTTTATGAAATTTTTTGAGTTTCTTTTGCTATGGATCTCCAATTTCATCACACTATGGTCTGATAATATACAGGGGATAACTTCAATTCCTTTGCACTTACTTAAACATGTTCTATGTGCGAATATGTGGTCTATTTTGGAGAATGACCCATGTGCAGCTGAGAAGAATGTGTATTCTGCTTTTATGGGGTGGAAGACTCTGTAAACATCGGTTAAGGTCATTTGTTCAAGAGTTCAATTGAGTTCTAGTATTTCATTATTTATTTTTAGTCTAGTGGATCTATCTATTTGTGACAGTGGGGTGTTGACATCCCCCACTACAATTGTATTAGTTCATATATGACTTTTCATGTCCATTAGTATTTGTTTTATACAGTTGGGTACACTAGTGTTTGGTGCATACATATTTATGACTGTCATCTCTTCTTCTTGGATTCTTCCCTTTATAAGGATGTAGTGTCCTTCTTTGTCTCTCTTAATCAGTGTTGGTTTGAAATCTACTTGATCTGACAAGAGGATAGATACTCCTGCTTTTTGTCAGGTTCCTGTCACATGCAGTATTGTTTTCCACCCTTTAACTTTAAGTCTATGAGTTTCCTTTTGAATTAAGTGTGTTTCTGGTATGCAGCATATTGTTGGATTTCACTTCTTGACCCATTCTGCCAATCTATTTCTTTTGATTGGTGAATTGAGACCATTAACATTGATCGTTATAACTGAAATGTTTTGACTTGTCATTGCCATGACTTTTTCTTTTTGTTGGGTTCTCCCCCTTTCCATTTAATTTCTTGTCATGCCAGATGGGTTCATTCTACTTTGCTTCCTGGGGTTGTGATCCTCAATGTCTGTTCCTAGGCTATTGTGTAAAATGCCTTGGAGTGCTGGTTTGGTATTCACAAAGTTCCTAAGATGCTCTTGGTCATGAAAGCATCTTATTTCTCCATCCATTTTGAAAGATAGTTTTGCAGGGTACATCAATCTGGGTTGGAGGCTGTTTTCCTTTTGGGCTTGGAATATGTCACTCCAAGCTCTTTTTGCCTTGATGGTTTGTGTTGAGAAGTCTGCTGTGATTCTGATGGGCTTTCCTGTGTATGTGATTTGTTTCTTTTCTCTTACTGCTTGGAGAGCTTTGTTCTTCTGTTGAGTTTCTGGAATCTTAACAATTATATGCCTATGTGTAGATTTTTTTTGATCAAGGCTATTTGGCATCCTATATTCTTTACTTATCTGTATGTCAAGCTCTTTTCCCCTGCTTGGGAAGTTTTCTGCCATTATTTCTGTGAAGAAATTTTTTTATGTCATCTCCACTCTCTCCTGTTTCTTCATTGAGCCCAATCAGTCTTATGTTATTCTTTTTTGCATCATCTAGCAGCTGCTGGATTGATTTCTCATGTTCCCTTATAATTTTGAAGCAATTTTTCTTTTCCTGGTCACTAATTGCAATCTTATCTTCTATATCTGAAATTTTGTCTTCACATTGGCTCATTCTGCTGTGTAGACTTTCATGGAGTTTTTCATGTCCTGGAAATCTATTTGCATCTGTTTTATGGATTCCATTTGTTTCTTGTGTTGGGATTCCATCATGTTCCTCAGCTCCTCTCTAGATTTGTTAATCATGTCTTGCACTAGGGGCACAATTTCTCCTTTTATCTGAGAACTTATTTCTGATTTCATTTTTTCCAGATCTCCTTTTGTTGGTAGTTCAGTGGGTCCGGGTGAGGGGTGGGAGGCGGACTCCTGCTTGTCCTGCCTTCCCAGTCCATGTGACTTCCTTAAGCCTGTTCCCACCACCCCAAGGAAGGGTCCTTTCTTTCAGGAATGAGTTGGAATCCAGAACTGCCTTTGAAGAGCTTTTAGAGATGGGACAGATTTTCATCCGTGTGCAGTGTAGGGGGAAAGTAAATACAGTTCATCAATGTAATTCCTTTATTAGGGGGGGAAAGATGCTTTCGGGGAAAGATGCTTTCAGAGAGGGCTGCCAGGCAGAAAGTTTGTTGAGAAATCATAAATTACCAAAGAATGGGAAAGATACACCCCAGTACTAAGGATGGTGTATGGGAGGTTCTTTCTTTTATTTCTAAAAAGCAAGACATAATTTCAGTGAAAAAAATAGTTCCTTAAGACTCAGTTCAGTGGAACCAGTTTGTTGAAGATGAAATTTCTTGACCTCACATGATCTCATACCAGCTAGCACTCAATCTAGACTCTTTTGGGAAATTTTTAAAAATAAACTTTAGGATTTAGATGCTTGGGATTAAGGAGTCTTCAGCGAGCCAATGATGTATGTAGCCAAACCTATTTGGAGGAGTAGTATTTATGTAGACACTCCATGGAGAACTTGGGGTATGACTTGGGTAGACCTGGGATTTGACACCAGCCTTGCAACATACGCTAGCTGTGTGACCTAGGGGAAGTTGTTTAACCTCTTGACCCTCACTTTCCCTACCACTAAATGAGAGTAAAAGTTTCTACTTCATATAAGATTACTGAGAATCCAGGAAGATCTGAGATATATATATATATATATATATATATATATATATATATATATATATATAGAGAGAGAGAGAGAGAGAGCCCCTATACCTTGTCCAGCCCAGAGAGTGACTTATTAAGTGCCAGTGATAAGATAAAATGATAATTGGCTCCATTCTGGGTAAGTACTACTTCAGGAGGTCAGGGATGTGCTTGCCTCATGTACAAAGCCTAGTAAATAACACACAGAAAGCTCTTACTAGAACTTTATTGAGTGGATTAAGTAAGTAAACAGGGCATTTGGCTTTATGATTGCTTAAACCAGTGTCTCAAAGGAGTTTGATTCAGAGGTGATGACAGGTTTTAAGAGTGGACTTGTTGCCTCTATATTTTGATTTATGCCTTGAATGGGAATGATCACATTTGATCAGATTTTCCAGAAGCCTGGACTCAGGATAAGTAGCTAATATACTGGTTTTGGATAGACCTTATGGTTTAAATTATGCTGCTATGTCTAACACTGGAATATTTTCTAAGAATGTTTTCTGATTAATTTAATACAAAGCCATTTTAGAAAATTTGGAGAGAGGATGATTGTCATTTCAGAGGTAACTCTTATTTACATTTTGGGATGTGTCCTTCTAGAAGACAGCAGCAATTAAATATCACATTATTTTATTTTTGCTTTTTGTGATGAGGTCTCACTGTGTAGTTCAGGCTGACCTTAAACACACTATGTACCTCAGGCTGGCCTCAAACTGGTGCCAATCCTTTTGACTCTGCATCCCAAGTGCTGGGATTACAGGCATGCACCACTACGGCCAGCTTACATGATGTTTTATAACTAACCAGAAGGCAGTTAAGAAGGCATGATAGCATTGTTATCAGGAACCTGGGGTGTCGATCTGTAATGCCTAGACAAAGCCTCATTACTTCAGTGAGCTTAACATCTGTGCCTGAGTGCCCTCATCTTAGAATGGTGCCACTCTCTATATTAACAAATGAGAAATTGATGTAAATACTTAGCATATTGCCTGGCATGTAGCAGCTGCTCAGTACGTTTATTAATCTAAAAGCCTTGGCATCTTAGACTCTTGGGCTGAGTGGGCCCTACAGATCATCTTTCATAATCCCTTTCTTTCACAGGTGCATGGACAGACTCAAGGGGAGGTGACTTGCTTAATGCCACACAGCTAATTTTTGTAGATCCAGATATACCCTTACTTCCTCTCTACTCAAAAGTCACCTTAGCATAAAGTGAGTTTTATTTCCTTTCCTTTCTTCCCTCAGCACATGCCTCTTCTGTTTCACAGGGATTTAAAGGCAGGGATTTATGACTCTGCACTTCTGTCTTGTCTGTTACTTCCTCAAGGTCTTGGCTAATCTTTCAGCTTTGAATCTTCAGCATGAAGAGACCACTGCTGATTGAAGAGGGTGTTGTGGTTACTGGAGGATAAATCCAACAAGTAGTAGAATAGTGTCCAGATTGTGGAAAGGGATAATTCCACTGTGTGTCATCCATTAATCTAGCTGCTATGTATTGAGTGCTCACTGTGCACCAGGCATGGGTTCATGCTGAGGATGCAGTGTTGCACAGGACAGATTCATCCCTTTTTGGAATTTACAAGCTAATGTGGCAGATCAGGAATTGCATGGTTTGTTCTTACTGTGCTGAGTGCTACAGAGGTGAGTAAGAGTGCCAGGAGAGCCAGGAACAGAGAATCGAGGCTTGATGTGGTGGAGAGGAGGTCAGGAAGGTCTCCTCTGAGGATGGAGGTCAGCCTACAACAGTGCTGAGTGTGGGTTAGCTGGCCAAGGGGGTGTGTTGGTGGGTGGGTGTGGGAATACCATTGCAGGGGCTTTAGAGCCTGAGGCCAGAGGATGGTTGTGAGTTTGAGACCAGGCTAGGCTACCTAGTGAGTTTTAGGCCAGTCTGAATTATATAGGAGGACCATCTCAAAAAAAATCAGTAGGAGCATTCCTTTCATTTGTACCACCATGGCTGCACTTGGAGGACATTCCTCTATGTGACATAAGCCAGGCACAAGAAGACAAACACTCCATGAGCTCATGTTATGTGGAATCTAATAATGGTGAATTCATAAATCTAGAGTAAAATTAATTTTAAAAGATCCTTCCAGAGGGGGTTTGCTAGCAATGGGGAAATTTTGATCAAAGTGCACAAAATTTACATTAAACAGGAAAAACTATTTTAGTGATCTCCTGCACAGAATGACCATTTTAGAGTAAAAAATTTTATATTTAATTGTTGAAGAAAGTAGATTTTCAAGGCTTCATACCCCAATAAGGTAAACACAATCTATGATAGATTTGATAATTTGCCAAATGTAAACATTCCACTTTATAAAATTTATATCAAAGAATTACACTGCATACTATAAATATATGCAATTGTTATTTGTCAATAATTAATAAACAAAATTACAAAAATGAAAAAATTACAAATAAGAATTTCCCAAGGAAGAAGAATAAGTCATAATAGTACCTTACCTGAAAATATAAAAACACAAATTTAGTATGTAATTTTTAAAATCTTTTAATAAAAATATAAGTTCTAGTTAGAAAGTCAAAATAAAGAGAACTAGAACATCAAAGTTTTAAAAATTAACATTGGAAATTATAAATGAATTTACTTATTCATTCAAATATTTGGAATAAAAAAACTGGACCAAAAGTGTACATATTAAAGTAGATGGAAATAAAGGAATAGGGCAAAATAAATTCACATGAAACATTCAAATGTTCATAATTGTTAACTCCCTACCCTTGTAAGAGTGTTACTTAAATACAAATTTGAACATGATTGCTTCTCTTGAAAACAGCTATGAAAATGGCATAGGGACAGGCATATTTTGAAAAGAAATGTGGGTAAGTTGGTAAGTTTAAATGGGGCAAATATTTCACAACAAATGCAAAAATCAAAACAAGATTTTCAACTTAGACACAATTTTCAATGTCACTTATATCTAGATAAAGCTGGAGAAGAGATGTAGCCTCCTCAGTGATGAAACTTAAAAAGTTGAGGTATCTCAGGCATCAGAGGAGGATGAGCCACATCCAGACCTTTGCCAGGACATGAGCTCTGGATGACAGGAGGTCCATGGTGCTAAACATTACTTGCTCCTGCAGGAGCAGTAGGGAGCCTGATGTGCCTGTTGTTCCAGTGCTGGACTGGGGATAAATGTGCACAAGTGCCTCAGTGCTGAGCTTCTCCCAGACAGGGTTTCTCAATGAAAAACAAGGAAAATTTGGATTAAATTCTGAGACACATTATTGCCAGTGTTTGTGTTACCCACAATGCTGCAGGTTCAGCTGTTGGAAGTCAAAAAAAAAAACTCTTAGTTTTGGCTGAATACATCTGTATGTGCTATTGATGAAAAAAAGTGCACCACACAGTACAAGCATTATCTGATGCTCTCCAAGGAGATTCCAGTAGAAGTTATCATTTCTTTTGTCTCCAGGCTACACTCTGAGTTGATTTCCCACAAAGTTTGAATGCATCAATGCTGGCCTGCATCTTTTCATTCAGAGCATAAAAAGAAAACACAAACTTCTAAACTACAATTTTTTGAAGGTGAGTAGTTTTGTGTCTTGATTTTCATTGAATGTGGAAAGGGTTTTAGCAGATGCAGCAAAAGGGGCTAGAAAGGATCTCAGTGTTCTCAGGCCTGAGTTGTGGCCCTGTCTAATCACTGAGTTAGTTATGCCTGCCTGAGTGGAAGAGCAAGTGCACAGAGCACAGTGCAGCCAGCAGGGTCTTCTCACAGGACCACTCAGTGCGCTTCTCCACGTTGGTCAGATCCAGCACCTGAAGTTCTCTCAACAGCACATGTGTCCAATAAGGAGGAACACATAACACATGCCCTGTTTCTTATGGTGCCTGTCTTTATTTTTAGTGCAAAATCATCCAAATATTTTCAAAACATTTTGTCTGTATAGACTGTTATAGACTATACTTCTAGTGTTTCATAAAGCATGAAATATATAGCAAATGCAACATAAAAAATAAATCACAATTTATACTTCATCATAACAAGTATGGTCAACAAAAATATACAGAGACATCTAAAACAAGATAATCCACAGGTTAGAATCCAGTTTTAAAAATATACATCAAATATGGATAAAACAACTTTCAACTGATAAATTGATATTTATGTTTTATTTGAGAAAAACCTTGACTGGAAACTGATAATATCTGTTGAACCTTCTTCACAGAGCAGCACTGATGTCCCTGTTGTGTAGACAGTAGATGATGGGTTTCACGAATGGGGGCACCATGCTGTAGAACATGGCAGTCAGCAGATTCTTAAGGGATGGTTTCTTTGCAATAGGACTGAAGAGAGCCACCACCTCAGAGATAAGAAACAAAAGGAGAATGGCCAGCTGTGGGGTACAGGTGGATATGGGTTTCTTAAGGGTTTCCACAGAATCCATCTTAAGCACAGTTCAAAATATATTAACAAAACATGAGTTTAAAACATACTAAGACATGGAAATCACAACAATCATAACAAATTCAGAAAACAGGACATCTGAAGATGAAATCCTCAGAATTTGAACAATATTGCAGAAATATTGCCTGATCATATTGGTCTTGGTGAAGGGAAGCCTTAACAGAGCTCCTGTGTGGATAGCAGAGAAGACCGGACCAGCTGCCCAGGAGCCAGCTGCTGCCTGGGAATACAGCCTCAGGGTGATAATGAGCCCATAGTGCACAGGGTGGCAAATAGCCATGTAAGGTCATAGGACCTGACCACCAGGAGGGCAATCTCTGCTGATGCAAACAGTGCATATAGGAAAATCTGCATGGCACACTGTCAGGGAGATCCTCTTATTTCCCCTCATGGAATTCAGTACTGCCTTGGGAACAATAACTGAGATGCTGCCAAGGTCTATGAGGGCCACATTGTTTATAAAAAGGTACATGAGAGAGTGCAGTCATGATGACAGCGATAGTCACAAGATTCCCTATTAGTGTTCCCAGATAAATACTAAGAACAGCATGCCTTGCAGAACCTGGAGCTCCCAAGTGTCTGCAACACCCATGAGGAGGAATTCTGTGAAGACGGTTAGGTTGTCCATGTCTGCCCACCTGCCATGGTCTGTGCAGAGTCAGAGGTTAAAGTGAACAGAGGATGCTATAATCAGAATGCAGAGCACCCATTAGAACTATAATAAAATGCTGACATTGGCACCAACGTGTGGACTCTAATCATGAAGTCAGCATAGAATAAATGGATGAAATAGAGTATCTTGAAATCTTGTGAATGTGTATATTTATATTTTGATTTTCAGATTATTTTTTTCAATATGAAAAGTACTTGTATTGATGGTTGAATGTAATTATTATTTTATTTTATTTGGAAAAAAAGAATTGTGGAATTATAATATGGAAAGTATTAGCATCAGCATTTTTTGTTAACACTTTAAGTGTAAATAATTTCCATTGTAAATCATTCACATTTTTTCCTGTCTTTCATATGCATAACAGTGTTGGGAGCAATGCTACATAATTCTAAGGAAAAATCATTTGAGTAGGCCTAGTTCTCCTTCCTACAGCCCAGCTAGGACATTCCAGACACAATTGCATTTTGGCCTCTGGTCACAACTGAGACCTGAGTGATCCCCCCGGGATGCTGCAATCTCCAGGACAAGACCACACCTATGGGAGACACCAGGGAGGAACCAAATCTTCATCTGCATAATTCCTCATTGTTCTTAGATTTCCACTGCCCCCCAGGTTTTTGTTACACCTTGTTTATCCCAATGTGAAGTACTGAACTCTATATTTCACTTGTTACATCTATTTCCCCATGTACTGAATAAAGGGTGCTGCAAGCTAGGGGTCTTTTGTCTTTGCCGCCCAGAGCAGCACTGATCAGACCCAAAGCTCAGCTTCTTCTCAGTCTCACTTGTCTACCTTTCCTGTAATTCGCCGTGTGCTGCCGTGGCTCACAGGAGACTAGGACTTACTGCAGAGGTTCTGGTAAGGTCCCCTTCCCCTGTTCCCTACATAATAGTAATGATTTGCTTCAGTGATCTTCTCATATTTCTTTGCAAGTTTTAGCAAAATGTTTTCCATGAACTGCTTTCCCTGCTCATCCTCTGAATTACCAGTGGTTTCTTCTCTTAGCCTTATTTCTCTGCATGAAGAGAAAATCCTCTGAGTACAGGATGTTACCATGGAAACCAGTGCTGATTGCCTAAGTTAACAGTGCTTACCCGGTGTAGGTCATGGATGTAAACCGGACTTCAGGCTCTTGTCAATTTCCTTTATGAAAATAGCAGTTAAGATATAGTCATTTGCAGTCTCCTTTTCATCTCCGTCTCTCCTTATCACCTGTCCTTTCTCTGCAGTCCAAACAAAGTCTTAGGTTCCCTGTGCTAAATTCACCTTACATTTCTACTCTTCACAGTGCATGACAATCCTTCACAGAAGAGAAAATATCCCAGGATCCTACCTCCTCCTTCTCCTTCATTTTCTGAGTTATATTTTGAAAGTACTTGCCCTACAATTGTAAATGGGATGAGTATGATGGTTAATTTTCCATAAATTATCAAATGGTGACACATAATATCAAGAATATCAGCAATAGGATTTAATAATTTACAAAGTTGAGCTGTTATTAAAATCATTCATAATCATGACCATACTAGACATCTTAACTTTTTTCCAATTCAAAGAATATTTTTGCTCATGTGACTTGATCTCTGGGAAATGTGTCATGATTTTCATGAGCTTGTAGATATTTTCATTACACTTTTAAATCCAGCTCAAGAAAATATTTAATTCATGAGGCCTACTGCTTAAATCCAAGATAATTTCCAACCACTACATTTTCTGCCCTGTTATCTGGGCCATACATGAAACACAGATCTTTGAACAGCATTTGAAAACTAACTGCCTAAAACAAACATTAGAATCTAGAACAATTCATCTATCCTATAAGCTCATGTACATTGTATGGGGATGAAATAGTTAAGTAGGCTTAAGACTGAAATATTTCACAGGTATATGTGTATGATTTATTCATTACTAGTGTTAAGGAAAATACATTAATTAATATCCAAAAACTTACCAAGGCAGTGGAGTAATGAGTCTAACCTCATTGACATGAGTATTGTTTTGTACAATGTTAAGATACTCGGTGTTATCCTTGCTCCTGCTTCTTTCTTCTGAGTAAAACACAAGCTCCTCCTCTCAGAGAGACTCCTAGTACAGCTTACACTCAGCCCTGCTTCTGAAGTAGTTGTGAGTCCAGTGAGTCTTCACCAAGAACACATGAGAGTCACACTTCTGATGAGCTCCTGAGACCTGGTGATCCCAGGCTCCAAGGAGCCCATGTTTCCTACAGCCTCTAATTGGGAAGGTTCTTTGGCCACACCATTGAGACTAATTAAATTTCCAAAAGAGATTTTAAGAGGTAGTCTAAAGGTATGGATTTAATGACAAATTCAAAAACGTTTCACACATCACTTGAGATTCAGCAAATTTTCAAGTCCATGTCTGATTACAAAAGTAATTTACTTATACTGTAGTAAATCCATCTGGGATCATATAGTCCAATATACCATGTTCGGGGAGTATGGCTTTGCTCTATGGGTTTATGTGTTCCAGAGAACTAATACATGTTGCAGAAAGTCATGCACCATGCTGGAAATTTAAAAAATTATGTCAGAGTTTGAAGCATTCATCAATAGCCCTCAGTTCCCAATCTGCTATTATTCTTTAAATAATTAACATTGTTTTGTGCTAGTATGGAATAAATGAAGAATACCTCCACTTATATGAAAGTACAGTCAAAATGCCCCTTCATCTTTCTATGTGTTTATCAAAGCAAAGCAGGTTTTGGGTGTGTGTGTGTGTGTGTGTGTGTGTGTGTGTGTGTGTGTGTGTTTTCACTAAACCCACACAGTGAAACACAGTGAATGAAGATATTTTTCATAGGAATTCATTTGCCATCTACAGAGTCGGAAATCAAACACATTTTCAAAAGAATAGAAGTTGTCCTCACTAATTTAATGTTAGTTAGGTGATACAATAGATTTTCCAAAAAGTCTATCTCTGGGATTATTTGACAGGATGCTTGTATTTGTTAAATGAGTCATTGTTTGAGAACACTTGGTGTTACTTGGTTACATTTTCTGTAGAGTTGTTGCTTGAACCTAACTCGTCCAGGGCTTTTGTTTGATGGGATACTTCATATTGTTGATTAGGTCTCTTTACTCCTTATTTGTCTATTAAGATCTTTCATATCTTCCTCATCTGAATCTTGTGGATTGTGTGTTTCTAGGAATATGTCCATTTCTTCTAGCTTATCCAATGTGTTGGAGTATAATCATCCATAGTACTATTTTTTAATATATTTGTTCTATTAGTGCCAATATCTTCACTTTTATTTCTGATTTTATGAATTTCACTTTTTTTCTTCTTTGAAAATCCTTTTGGGTGAAAGTTTGATGAATTTTGTTAATCTTTACAAAAAATCAATTCTTACCTGAATTCCTTTCTCTGTTTCCTTCATTTTCTCTATTTTGCTTATTTACAGTTTATGCTTCCTATTTTATTACACCTTTTACTTTTGGGCTTAGTTCATTTCATATTTCTAGCTTAGATGCATATTAATTTATTTGAGGGTTTTTTATGTAGCTGTTAAAAATTCTAGTATAGATTGCCATTATTGCATTCTGTATTTTATGTACTATATTTCTATTTTAACTAATGTAACAATATTTTAAAATTTATCTTTTAATTTCATCCTTGAAATTTGGGTATCCAGCAACATACATCTTAACTTCCAAGTATTTATGGGTAGCCAAAATTCCTCCTGTTTTCAATTTGTTGTTTCATTCTCTTATATCAAGAAATGATAGCTTATATGAGTCTAGTATACCAAAAACTGAATATTTTTAAGGACTAAAATATGATCCCTTTTGAGAATCTTCCATGAGGTACTGAGACCAATGTGCTCTGTGTCAGTTGGATGGAACTGAGACCAGGAGTTGGAGAAAGAGTGGACAGGGAGGACAAGGACCTAAGGAAACCGACGTAAGCCCTGAGAATGAGGAAACACCTAGGTCAAAACCTCACTGAAGTCTACACGGACATTAGCATGCACAGTCTGTTCTCCTGACATCAGAGGCCTGGCTGAAAATGACAAGGAGAGGGTTTTATTTTCATGTGCCTAGCAACACAGCCCACTGAAGTCTGCATAGAAAGCTCTGAGGTTGGTAGCTTCCACAGCTGCCTGCCCTGGAGTTCCCTCAGCTGGCAAGGGCTTTTTCTTATTTTCTCTGAGAAGCTACCTTGGTGCATCATCACTGATACTGTTCTCTCATTACTTCTTTAGCTTTGTTGCAATGTACAGAACTCTTTGAGGCTGTCTTGTCAGGCTTACCTCAGGTTGGGAAGCTTCCTCAGCTTGGGTGATGTTGTAATGTATTTATCTCTTCTTCATTTCAAGAGGAGAGAATTGCACTGTAAAATATTCATGATGGAGATTCTTTTCCCCTTTGCAACTTTGAAGCCATAACCCCATTCTCCCTGGGCTAGAAATTTTTCTAATCAGAAGTCTGCTCAGCTTTTGTGAGATTTTTCACCTGTATGACTTTCTTTTCTCTTGGCTGGTTTCAAGATTCTCACTTTCCTTTTAACAATTTGTCACAGGTTTTGCAGTATGCTTTTTTATGTCATGTTTGGTGTTTTGACACCTCCTGAAAATTTATGTCTGTATCCCTCCCATGATATGGAAAGCTTTGTCCCTGGTAAAAATAAAAGATAAGTTTCAGTAACCACCATCACTCTGGTACTGGGCTAAGCCACACATCCTAAGAACCAGCCCTGACCTCAAGAGAAAGAAAGAGGAGTGGAGCAGGTGTACTCGTGGAAAAGTTCTGAATGTCCACTATATCTCTAGGGGAGGATCTGTTGGAGGTATCCTCTGCCAAACACTAGAGCAGGGGACTTCTTCAAATAAGACAGCAGCTCAAGGCTCCAGGGAACATGAGCAATCAAGAGAGGAAAGAAACTCAAAAGAAACAAAACTGATCCCCTGTAGCTGACCTGGAAAAAAGGGAGATCTGTGAGTTTCCTGTGGAAGAGTTTAAACAAAACAAAACTAAAATAAAATAAAATAAAAACTGACAGAACCTCATTCAGCTACAAACTACAAAAAATTTCCAACCATACAAAAGCAAGAAACACACTAATGAACAAAACAGTGTTTTCTACGGAACCTATAGAAATACAGGATTCACCAAAAACCAAGAGTTTCATTTTTCTGATTCCAGGAACTGAACTTGATGCAGTGTGGCTAATCCATATGTTGGCCATATTGTGTCTCAGAACTAAATCCAAATTCTCCTCCTGTTTCATCTAGAAGCCCTGTCTGGGACTACCTCAGCATGTCTGCCCAGCTGCCATGGTCTCTGCAGAGTCAGAGGTTAAAGTGAGAAGGTACTGTTACCAGCAGAGTGTAGACCACTCATGAGACATACAAATTGGCTTCTAATCAGGAACTTGGAGGGACAAAATTTATATAGTTATCTTGAAATACAGTAATGCACATTTTCCATTTCAATTTCCTTTCCAACTGCTGATACATACTCTATTAGTGTATATAATTATAAAATGTGAGAACTAATCAATAAAGCACTTAAGGTACAGCTAAGAACCAGCAATCTTTTACTTATTTGGCATATTTCAGTCATTTATAGTTTTACAGGACACCTCGAGTGTTTTTTCCGTTTGGTTCACTTTTGTGTGGCTTTCCCGGACCTACTCTATGAGAGCATCTGTAACAACCCCAGGTATTCAAAATCCCACATCTGCTCCCCATTCTCTAGGTCCTACAGGAGAAGAATGACTGGGATGCAGCCCCTCTTGTAGCTGATGCCCTTGTCAATTTTGCCCTAACAGATTTAATGCATGAAATTGGTTGTGTTTGATGATGACATTGATTTAAATGATACCAGGCCAGTCACACTGCAACATTATCTCACATCAGATGCTCTTCCAGGCCTATGTGTGAGCCCTTTCTCTCCCCTTCTCACCATTATCTATGCAAGATATTATTTCATGTAGGAAGTAAAAATTCTAGTTTATATTGGCAATGGATAGGGTGTTCCCATCTTGTACAAACTTGTTTGTGTATTTTATAAAAAGAAGAAAGAAAGAAAGAAGAGAAAGATTGAAGTAGTTTTCCTACATGCAAACTTCTCCCAGGAATAGATTCTAATATTTAATTAGGCACCAACTTTCTACTCAGAATTTTCTTCTGCTTGTTTTTGTGCCTTTGGCAAAAATCTCATTATCCTTAAATCATTACTTTAAAATTAATTTATTTACCTGTGCTTGTTTTGAAACATATAAATCACAAATGATCTGTTTACAAATTAACTTTTCAGAGTGAAAATTAGTTATAAGAAGAGGTCTAAGCTCAGTATTCTTTTATTTTCTTTGGTTAAAAAGCAGAATTGAGACAGGAAATAGACTTGGGCTGATGTCAACCTGGAAGCCATCTTGGGTAATTTTCTCTGCCTCGTTGAAGAAAACCTGCATTTTCTATAACTCCAAGATGAATCTATTATAGTACTAGAGGAAAGAAGTGGAGATCCATTCTATTAATTACTGTGGACACATTCCACTGCTCCCAGGGCAGAGGAGGTGAGCCAATCCCAGTGCCCTGGAGGGGATTCCAGGGACACCATTCCACTCTTCCCAGGGCAGAGGAGGTAAGCCAATCCCAGCACCCAGTAAGAGGCTCCCAGGCTGCCATTCTACCACTCCCAGGGCAGAAGAGTTGAGCCAATCCCAGTGGCCAGGAGGAGGGTCCCGGGCTGCCATTTCACCACTCCCAGGGCATAGGAAGTGAGCCACACAGGCACCAGTGCCACCTCCCCCCTTGAGGAAATGAGAAGACACATAAACAAGCCTCAAAAACAGAATACCAGATCATCTACAGCAATCTGAAACAGAAATGAGATGGAACAATGGTATTCAACCACCTGGACTCCCTGAACTGGCAACAAAATAGGATCAGAAAAAATGAAATCAGAAATAATTTCTCAGATGACAGCAGAGATTGTGCCCATAGTGCAAGACATGATTAATAAATCTAGAGAGGACACAGATAAAAAAAATAGAGGACCTGAGGAATATGATAGAATCCCAACATAGGAAACAAATGGAATCCATAAAACAGATACAAACAGATTTCCAGGAGATTAAGAACTCCATTGAAAGTCTATGTAGCAGAATCAACCAATGTGAGGACAGAATTTCAGATATAGAAGATAAGATTGCAATTAGTGACCAGGAAAAGAAAAATTGCTTTAAAATTGTAATGGACCATGAGAAATCAATCCAGCAGCTGCTAGATGATGCAAAAAGAATAACATAAGGCTGAGTGGAGTCAATGAAGAAACAGGAGAGAGTGCAGATGACATAGAAAACCTGTTCACAGAAGTGATGGAAGAAAACTTCTCAAGCAGGAGAAAAGAACCTGACATACAGATAAGTGAGACATATAGGACTCCAACTAGCCTTGATCAAAACAAATGTACACATAGGCATATAAATGTTAGGATTCCAGAAACCCAACAGAAAAACAAAATTTTACAAGCAGTGAGAGAAAGGAAATAAATCACATACAAAGGAAAGCCCATCAGAATAACAGCAGACTTCTCAATACAAAACCTCAGGCCAAGAAGAGCTTGGAGTGATGTATTTCAAGTCCTAAAGGTAAACAGCCTCCAACCCAGACTGATGTACCCTGCAAAACTATCTTTCAAAGGTGATGGAGAAATAAGATACTTTCATGATAAAGAGCACCTTAGGAATTTCATGAATAGCAAACCAGCACTCCAAAAATTTTAGACAATATCCTAGGAAAAGACAATGTGGATCACAACCCCAGGAAGCCCAGCAGAATGAATTTGTTGGGTGTGACAAAGGGGGAGAATCCAACAAAAAGAAAAATCATGACAAGGCTTTTAAAACTTTTAACTTCATCTCCCTAATGAGTGTATAACTCAATCTTGCTATTGTACTGATTAGTATTTTTCTGATTCTAGCGTTGCACACCTTTCCTTGTGCTGTACTGGGTACTTATCATCTTCTTGTGTCTACTTTTGGGTTGTCTATTAATGAGCTGTAATAGTTCTTTATATATTCTGATCAAAGGTTATATGGATTGTAAATATGATCTGGTTAAGGATGACTTTTCATTTTAATGGTGCCATTTAAAGTTTAAATTTTGATGGAATCTCATTTATCAAATTTTTTCTTTATGCATCATGTTTTTTTGTATCCTAAGATGTTCTTGCCTACCCTAAATTCATAAACATTTTCCCTTGTAATTTCTTCTTAAAGTTTTATAGTTTTAGTGTTTCATATTTAGGTTCATAGATCCTTTCAAGTTATTTTTATGTATGGAAATAAATGGTTAAGGTTAGTATTTTTATATATGGATACCAGGTGCTCCTGTGCCCTTTGCTGAAAACACTATCTTTTCCTTTGCCCGTGAATTGTTTATATTCTATAACATGTTAATGTTAAATAATCTTTCAAAACTCAGTGGACCATATATGTGTGATTCTATTTCTAGATTCTCTGTTTTATTCCAATGATCTATGTCTTTCCTTACACCAACACTGCCTTGATTACTGTAGCTTTAGAAGAAATCTTAATATTAGGTACTAAACATCTTCCAACAATGTTTGTTTTTTCTTTTTCTTTTTACTTTTCTAGGTCTTTTGTACTTCTACATAACTTTTAAATTTCAATATCCAATTCTTCATTTATAGCAAGTATACATAGACCTGAATTTTTATACATACCTCGTGTTTTCTAATCCTGCTAAATTCAAATAGAAGTTCTAGGGGCTCCTAGAGATTTCTTAGTATTTTCTCTGTAGATGATCATTTCATCTACTTATAAAGATTTTGCTTCTACCTTGCCAATCCTATCCTAATTGTGTCATTTTATTGCCAGACTATTTTGGTTTAGGCCTATGTTTCAAAGTTTAATGGACAGATGAAACATACACATATCTACCCTTGTTCCCCACCTTAGGGAGAAAGTATTGTATCTTCTTCATTCATATAAGGCATTTTTGCTGGAAGTATGGAGTACATGTCTTTGATCTGTTGAGAAGGTTCTGTTCTACTTCTAGTCTCCTGATAGTTTTTACCATGAACAGCTGTAGAATTTAGTTCAATACTCTTTCTCCAACTAATGACAAGATCATATGGCTTTTTCCTTTCCTCTGTTAAAATGATGACTTTTGGGGTGGATCTTCCAATGCTGAACCAACACTGCCATCCCTATAATAAAACCATGTTCTACATACTGGCAGATCTGATTTCTAATAGTTTGTTTTGTTAAACAAATTTCTATCTATGTTCATACTTTTTTCTTCTATTATCTTTATCCAGTTTTTGGATTAGCACAATGTTGAGTTCCTAAAATGAGGGGAGAAATATTCCTTCTTTTTTCTGCTTTAAGTGTTTGATATAATTTATCTGTTAAAATGTATATGAGCCAATTGATGTCATATAGATAGGTTTTCAAGCTAGGAATATATTTTCTTTAATAGGTGCTATTCAAATTTTATATTTCCTCCAGTGTTAGTTTCATTAACTTCTCTTCCGAGGTACTTCTTAGAAGTTGTCAAATTTATTTCAAAAAACATTTTTTATAGGGAGGCCGCAAGGCTGGCAGAGTCGGTGCAGGATGTTGGGCTGCGCTTCCCGTGGCATCACCCAGGCTGAGTGCTGTGCTCCAGGGTAGAGACCCCGGAGGGCCCAGGCCCTTCACTGGGTCGTTGTTACAGCCTGTGACTCAGGCCAAGGTGCCCTGGCCAGCTCAGAGTTTGACTTCTGTATGCTTCCTCATCAACATTGACTCAC